>NW_026112202.1:122500-194639 GCF_024679095.1 Eriocheir sinensis | reverse complement strand
ATTGTAAATAGTAAATCTTCTAGACGTACAACATATAAGGATATAACCCAGATCTATCAGTGCATTATATATAAGTGGACCTAGTCTGGCGTGTGAGACAGGAAGATGGACGCAGAGGAACATAGGACGCTTGGGGATAAACGAGAGGCTGTGTGTATGTGGTGGTGTACAGACATGTAGTGCAGGATCGTCCTTTAACTCAACATATAAGGGATGACTATCACTTCTCAACATAGGAACAGTTTTTTGATGATCATTTAGCGCCAGGAACTGTATGTAAGGTCATTCATGATATTTTGTCATTACATTATTGATTATGATGATTGGCTATATTTAGGATGTGATTGTTTATGTTAATTGCATGAACTATGTACTTGGAGGAAAGGCTTACCAGTGTTCAACTGTATATGCAATTACAAATTTATTGTATTCAGTTGATGCTGGACTACAGTTAGGAGTTATTATAAATTGTTATTGTGTCAGCTATATACTATATGTATTATCTATTTGTATTATCGATTTTGATGCTGTGGTCAATATCTGTCTATCTATCTATCTATCTGTGTGTGTGTGTGTGTGTGTGTGTGTGTGTGTGTGTGTGTGTGTGTGTGTGTGTGTGTGTGTGTGTGTGTGTGTGTGTGTGTGTGTGTGTGTGTGTGTGTGTGTGTGTGTGTGTGTGTGTGTGTGTGTGTGTGTGTGTGTGTGTGTGTGTGTGTGTGTGTGTGTGTGTGTGTGTGTGTGTGTGTGTGTGTGTGTGTGTGTGTGTGTGTGTGTGTGTGTGTGTGTGTGTGTGTGTGTGTGTGTGTGTGTGTGTGTGTGTGTGTGTGTGTGTGTGTGTGTGTGTGTGTGTGTGTGTGTGTGTGTGTGTGTGTGTGTGTGTGTGTGTGTGTGTGTGTGTGTGTGTGTGTGTGTGTGTGTGTGTGTGTGTGTGTGTGTGTGTGTGTGTGTGTGTGTGTGTGTGTGTGTGTGTGTGTGTGTGTGTGTGTGTGTGTGTGTGTGTGTGTAGCGGCCAAGCACGAAACCAGCCAGCCAGACACAGCCAGATCATTATGCGGAATAAAACACAGACAGACATACACGGAAAAGCAGAGATTGATATACTGAAGAAGAAAAAAACAGATAGGTAGATAGATAGATAATAGATAGATAGACAGACAGATGAATATACCAATAGTGATAAATAAACATGAAGGTAAACAGAGGGAACAAATGGTATACAAATCAATGGATGAAAAATAAAGATACACAGACAGACAGACAGACAGACAGCCACGTAGATCAAATCAGGGTAAATGATATAATTAGATTTCCCTTCATTTTCTTCCCTTCCCTCCTGGCTCACGTCCCTTCATTCCTTCCTTCTTTCATTCATTCATTATTTCATTCATTCCCTCCCTCCTCTCTGCCTTCATTCCTCCCTTCCCTTATTCTTTCATACCTATCAACCTTCATTCATTCATTCTTTCCTATCCTCTCTCTTTCTTTCTTCCTTTCTTCTTTCCTATATAAAGTCCTTTCCTACCCTTCTTATCTATTCCTTCCTTCATACCTGCCTACCTAGATTCCTTTCTTGCTATCTACCTTCCTTCCTTCCTTCCTTCCTCCATTCATTTTCCTCCTTCATTCCTTCCTAGAACCCGCCTCTTCTTCGTCCTCCTCCTCCTCCTCATAGCCCGCAGAGGAAGGAGGAAACAATCACTATACCTCTCTCTCCCTTCCTCCCTTACCCCCCTCCCTCCTGCCCCCAACATTCCTCTGATGTTTACCGTTAAGGAATGATGTTTACTTTCAAGGAATGATGTTTGCTCTCAAGGAATGATGTTTACTTTCAAGGAATGATGTTTGCTCTCAAGGAATGATGTTTACTCTCAGGAATGATGTTTACTTTCAAAGAATGACGTTTACTCTCAAGGAATGATGTTTACTTTCAAGGAATGATGTTTACTCTCAGGATTGATGTTTACTTTCAAGGAATGATGTTTGCTCTCAAGGAATGATGTTTGCTCTCAAGGAATGATGTTTACTTTCAAGGAATGATCTTTACTTTCAAGGAATGATGTTTACTTTTAAGGAATGATGTTTGCTCTCAAGGAATGATGTTTACTCTCAAGGAATGATGTTTGCTCTCAAGGAATGATGTTTACTCTCAAGGAATGACGTTTACTCTCAAGGAATGATGTTTGCTCTCAAGGAATGATGTTTACTCTCAAGGAATGACGTTTACTCTCAAGGAATGATGTTTATTCTCAAGGAATGATGTTTACTCTCAAGGAATGATGTTTACTTTCAAGGAATGATCTTTACTTTCAAGGAATGATGTTTACTTTTAAGGAATGATGTTTACTCTCAAGGAATGATGTTTGCTCTCAAGGAATGATGTTTGCTCTCTTTTCTCACCGTGGTATTCTAAAGTCTTTCATAATCTAGCCTTACACAACCTAACCCAGCCCAGTTCATTACATATATAGTTTATAATCTGCACTAACTACTCATATTTTGACACTTCAATCAATTTATCATGCACCATAATATTACAGCACACACACACACACACACACACACACACACACACACACACACACACACACACACTACAGTTTGCTCATGCTTACAAATACATACACAAACATACACTTACATACCTACACATAGCATAATACTACATTACACACACTATAATCTGCACATACATACCTACATAATTATTATACATACACATATAAACAATAGTGCGTACACAATCATATAGAACCATAGATAACACAATAGTCATAACACACACACACACACACACACACACACACACACACACACACACACACACACACATGATGTTTACTACCCTCCTACGGTTTCTATCCTTCTCTCTGTACCTTTATCTCCAGTTTCCTTTCTGACCGTTCTATTTCTGCTGTGGTAGACAGTCACTCTTTTTCCCCTAAACCTATTAACAGTGGTGTCCCGCAGGGCTCTGTCCTATCTCCCACTCTCTTCCTGTTGTTCATTAATGATCTTCTTTCCAAAACGAACTGTCCTATCCATTCTTACGCCGATGACTCCACTCTGCATTACTCAACTTCTTTTAATAGAAGACCCACTCAACAGGAACTAAACGATTCCAGGCTGGAGGCAACAGAACGCTTAGCCTCCGACCTTACTATAATTTCCGATTGGGGCAAGACGAACCTGGTGTCCTTCAACGCCTCAAAAACACAGTTTATCCACCTATCCACTCGACACAATCTTCCAGATATCTATTCCATATTCTTCGACAACACTCAGCTATCACCTTCTTCAACACTAAACATCCTCGGTCTATCCTTAACTCAAAATCTCAACTGGAAACTTCATATCTCTTCTCTTACTAAATAAGCTTCCTCGAGGCTGGGCGTTCAGGATGAGATAGATAAGCTTAAGAAGAACAAGTCGCCAGGTCCTGACGGGATATTTCCGAGGGTATTAAAGGAGCTAGGTGATATAATCAGTGACCCACTAACCGACATCTTTAAGATGTCGGTAAATACTAACTGTGCCGAGCCTATGGAAAGTAGCTAATGTGACGCCGATTTTAAAGGGGACAGGTCAGTTGCTTCAAACTATCGCCCAATTAGCTTAACATCGGTTATAGGAAGATGCTGGAGTCCATAATAGCCAGGAACATTCATTTAGAGAAACATAGCTTAATTCACGACTCGCAGCATGGGTTCACAAAGCCTCACCAATCTCTTGTCCTTCTACAATAAAGTATTTGAGGCGGTTGACAGAGATGAAAATTATGATGTAATCTATCTTGATTTTAGTAAGTTCCTCACCAACGACTGTTGCTTAAATTACAGGCTCACGGAACTGGGTCAAGGCGTGGCTTAAAATCAATGGTAAAGATCTGACTGGGGATGTATTACGAAGTGGGGTCCCAGGTTCGGTATTAGGTCCACTTTTGTTTATTATTTATATCAATGACTTAGACTCAGGAATTAGTAGTGATGTTATTAAATTTGCAGATGATACCAAGATCAGTAATTGAGTCGGATCAGGACGCTAGTATTCTCCAAGGTGAACTCAACAGATTATATGACTGGGCGGATAAATGGCAGATGGAGTTCAATGGGAAGTGCAGTATTCTGAGTGTAGGAACAACCCCTCACATAACTATTGCTTAAATGACACTCTCAAATGGGTCTGGCGAAGAGAGGATTGAGGGGTCTTAGTGAGCTCTGATCTCCGTCGCGTAAGCAACAGAGCCCCCAGTCTTCCTCAAACTATATTTAGCATTAGTTAGACCTCATCTTGAATATGCGGTTCAGTTCTGGTCACCCTACTATAGAATGGATATCAAAATGTTAGAATCGGTGCAGAGGAGGAAGACTAAGATGATTCAGGGTTGAGAAACTTGCCATGAGGAAAGACTCAAACAGTTAAACTTGCATTCTCTAGAAAGGCGAAGGGTGCGTGGAGACATGATCGAGGTTTATAAATGGATGAAGGGCTTTAATAAGGGAGACATTCATAAGGTTTTGTTGGTAGTAACGGGTTTAAACTGGATAAATTCAGATTCAACAGGGACATAGGCAAAAATTGGTTTACTAATAGGGTGGTGGATGAGTCATGTGGTGAGTGCCAATACAATTGTCACATTCAAAAATAGACTAGATAAATTCATGGACAGCGATATTAGGTGGGGTTAGATACACGGGAGCTTAGGGTCAAAGGAGCTGCCTCGTACAGGCCTACCGGCCTCTTGCAGACTCCTGCGTTCTTATGTTCTTATGTTCTTATGTCTCCACCAGTTCCTCTCCACCGCACAGATGCTTTCTATTTATAGGGGGGCCTTGTCCGCCCTCGTATGGAGTATGCAACTCACGTGTGGGGGGGCTCCACTCACACAGCTCTCTTAGACAGAGTGGAGTCTGAGGCTCTTCGTCTCATCAGCTCTCCTCCTCCTACTGATAGTCTTCTACCGCTTAAATTCCGCCTTCATGTTGCCTCTCTTTCTATCTTCTATCGATATTTTCATGCTGACTGCTCTTCTGAACTTGCTAACTGCGTGCCTCTCCCCCTCCCGCGGCCCCGCTGCACACGAATTTCTCCTCATGCTCATCCCTATACTGTAAAAAAACCCTTCTGCAAGAGTTAACCAGCATCTCCATTCTTTCATCCCCTTCACTGGTAAACTCTGGAACAGCCTTCCTTCGTCTGTATTTCCTCCTGCCTATGACTTGACCTATTTCAAGAAGAGTGTATCAAGACGCCTCTCCACCCGAAACTGACCTCTCTTTTGGCTACTCTTTACTTTTATCTTTTATTGGAGTGGCGAGTAGCGGGCTTTTTTTGTACTCTTTTTGTTGCCCTTGAGCCGTGTCCTCTGATGTAAAACACACACACACACACACACATATACACACACACAAACACACACACATATACACACACACATACACACACTCCCTGCTTTCACTCCCTTCATCTGCTTACTCAGTATGCCCATCCCATCCCATCTCTCATCATTGGAAACGATATGCAGCTTCCTACGCCGCCATTCTCCTGAACGAACTCAAACACACACACACACACACACACACGCTCGTGGGCGGGTTCTGATTTTCTTTCTCTTTTCAAATCGTATTACGCACAAAAATAATAAAAATAGTAGGATCACAAAAGTCTGGGAAAATAATTGTGTGTGTGTGTGTGTGTGTGTGTGTGTGTGTGTGTGTGTGTGTGTGTGTGTGTGTGTGTGTGTGTGTGTGTGTGTGTGTGTGTGTGTGCAGTGCTGTGTGTACGTGCAGTGCTGTGTAATAATAATAATAATAATAATAATAATAATAATAATAATAATATAATAATAGGTTTATCAATGTAAGGCAGCCGTCAGGCTGAAAATATACAGATTAATGTGTGTGTGTGTGTGTGTGTGTGTGTGTGTGTGTGTGTGTGTGTGTGTGTGTGTGTGTGTGTGTGTGTGTGTGTGTGTGCAGTGCTGTGTAATAATAATAATAATAATAATAATAATAATAATAATAATAATAATAATAATAATAATATAATAATAGGTTTATCAATGTAAGGCAGCCGTCAGGCTGAAAATATACAAATTAATGTGTGTGTGTGTGTGTGTGTGTGTTATTATTTGTCAGATGCTAATCATGTGTATGATAAAAGTGCCTCTAAGATTTGGTGAATAAACTAGTAATTATAATCTCTGGTTTAAAAGATCAACAAGTAACTCTGTTTTGAGGTATAATGACATGATAATTAATGAGTGCCCACACACGACACGACAGTAGTAGTAGCAGCAGCTGTAATAGTAGTAACAGTTGTAGTAGTAGTAGTAGTAATAGTAGTAGTAGTAGTACATAAGAACATAAGAACATAAGAACGCAGGAGTCTGCAAGAGGCCGGTAGGCCTGTACGAGGCAGCTCCTTTGACCCTAAGCTCCCGTGTATCTAACCCCACCTAATATCGCTGTCCATGAATTTATCTAGTCTATTTTTGAATGTGACAATTGTATTGGCACTCACCACATGACTGCTAAGCCTATTCCACTCATCCACCACCCTGTTAGTAAACCAATTTTTGCCTATGTCCCTGTTGAATCTGAATTTATCCAGTTTAAACCCGTTACTTCGTGTCCTACCCGGTTCTCTTACCAACAAAACCTTATGAATGTCTCCCTTATTAAAGCCCTTCATCCATTTATAAACCTCGATCATGTCTCCACGCACCCTTCGCCTTTCTAGAGAATGCAAGTTTAACTGTTTGAGTCTTTCCTCGTATGGCAAGTTTCTCAACCCCTGAATCATCTTAGTCATCCTCCTCTGCACCGATTCTAACATTTTGATATCCATTCTATAGTAGGGTGACCAGAACTGAACCGCATATTCAAGATGAGGTCTAACTAATGCTAAATATAGTTTGAGGAAGACTTCGGGGCTTCTGTTGCTTACGCTCCTTGAAATAAATCCCAGTACCCTATTAGCTCGATTTCTAGCTTGAATGCATTGTGCCCTTGGACGGAGATCAGAGCTCACTAAGACCCCTAAATCCCTCTCGCACCCAGACCTACTTATGAGAGTGTCATTTAAGTAATAGTTATGTGAGGGGTTGTTCCTACCTACACTCAGAATACTGCACTTCCCTACATTGAACTCCATCTGCCATTTATCCGCCCAGTCATATAATCTGTTGAGTTCACCTTGGAGAATACTAGCGTCCTGATCCGACTCAATTACTCTACCGATCTTGGTATCATCTGCAAATTTACTAACATCACTACTAATTCCTGTGTCTAAGTCATTGATATAAATAATAAACAAAAGTGGACCTAATACCGAACCTTGTGGGACCCCACTCGTAACACATCCCCAGTCAGATCTTTTACCATTGATTTGCACTCTTTGCTTCCTATTGCTAAGCCACGCCTTGACCCAGTTCAAAACTTTACCCTCTACTCCGTGAGCCTGTAATTTAAGCAACAGTAGTAGTAGGTGAAGTATTTATATGCGTAAAAAGTTAGCCTCACCTACCTTTCTCGATGGTTTTCGTAGATGAGGTAGCAGTGGCAGAATTAGCAGGAGCACTAGTCGTTGTAGTAGTAGCAGGAGCACTAGTCGTTGTAGTAGCAGCAGCAGCACTAGTCGTTGTAGTAGTAGCAGGAGCACTGGTCGTTGTAGTAGCAGCAGCAGTCTCACTCAGCACTCTCAGTCAGCACTCTGAACACACTCGAATACACTCCTGGGTGCGTCGTGGGCCTTGGGATTCACTAGGTATCACCATGCCTTACGAGGTGATGATATAAAGAACTTTTTTCAAGCGGGCTCAAGGGCGGGACTGGTAATTCTGTCCTTTCATTTCACTGGCTGTTAACGCACTATTAAGGCTATACAGCTAACCAGGCAAGGCACGCTGTACTTCTGGGTGCCTTGGGGTGCTCATGCTCGCTGGCAATCGCTGCACGTGCCGTAGGAGAGCCAATAAGAACAATGATATGACACTTCTGGGGAGGCGAGCGGGGACAGGTAACACTGGGCCTCCCATTTCACTCGCTGTTAACGCACTATTTAAGGCTGTACAGCTATCCAACTAAGGCCGTATACACTCATGGCTGCCTTGGGGTGCTGCCGCTCACTGGTCATCGCTGCACACCTTCTAAGGGAGCCGCCACAGCCAGTTTGAGAGCTTTGGTCACCCCGAGTGTCGCTTTGAAAAAGTGGCGGTTCAGCTGATGCCTGGCGCCGAACATCAGCTGATTTGGGGCCGCTCTCACAGCCGTCTGGTACGCAGCCTAACCCGAGGCCCTGCCAGCCTGCTAACAAGCATCACCATCAGCCGTTGTTTTCGTGGTGTCGGCGTGGTGACGGTCATGGCAGGGTTGGTGGGACATGCAAACACTGAGCGGAGGACTGGCAAGGAGAAACGTGAAAAAAATATGAAATATAAGGAATAACTGTGAAGAATAAATATGACGAAAAAATGTGGAGTGTCTCGATCGCTGTAATACACCTGTCAAATCTGCTGATAGCCTAATATTTCCAAGGAATAATTGGTGAAATAATGGTGACAATTATTAAAGTTCTACTATTTAGCAAACAGTATGTCAGCAAGACAGACTCTTCATTATATTCTTTACGGCAGTGTATTTTTTAACATTATAACTGGGCGACCATTTGGTCGCCCAGTGATGAAAAATGGTCGCCCAGTAAAGCGATTCTTTAAGTACTGGGCGACCAGATCAATTCCTCAAACTTTATGAGGAAATTTTAGTAAATTTAAGACAGCTCTTGCATTGGCCTTCTATCTCCGTTTTCTTTCATTTGAGAATTCGCTAATATTGAAATTTTCTCCCCTACTGATTTCAGTGTTTTTACATAGAGTATGATAGTTTATTATAACATAATAAATTATCAAAATAATAATAATACATTTATGATGAAATAAACAGCCAAGCATATAATGGTGGAAGTTTTCCATCATGTAGCTATGTACAGCAGATACGAATGTTACTTGTTTGTTTTTAAAGTCCACCTGACTGTGGTTGTCCCGAGAGGAAGGAAAACGTTTTGTTACTTTTAATATCAGTGCCGAATTTAGCTACAGCATAGAGCAGGGGTTCTCAATCTTCTGAAGGTTTGAACCGTTTCAGAACCCCACTGGATTGCCCAGTATGATCCCATAGCCCCTTGAATAGGTACGTAGTTGAAGAAAAAGGGTCTTAAAGGTGAAATATTACTTATTAACAGAAATATTCCACTATTTGTTATTAGTTGTAAAATAATTGACTGATAAAGTGTGTATCTACAAAGAATATGAATTTAAGAGTGATTAACAAATTGTTTTAATGAGAATATAAAAGTTTTTGCCAAAAACATACAGGCCAGTCAATATTTCACTGCTGCTTGACTGCTGCTGCTGTTGCTGCTGTCCTATCCCTAGCACATCATCAGCTGTGTCAATGCTGAATGGCTCTGGTACCCCTTCAAATACATGAGACTAGCGGCCTATGATGTCATACACCAGTTTATCTACCACAGTTAATGTCTGCGTATCTGTGGTGCCACACGTGTGGGGCACTCAGGTGCTGGGGGAAATGTCATTGTTATGAAAGGGCAGGGGTAAACCAGTGTATGCTGTGAGGCCTTGGTGTGGAAGTTCCCTGTCTGAACTGTGCAGCTAATCCCCCGTACAGTGAGGGCAGTGAGGGCCTTTTTTACTCCCTCAGGGGCTGTGCAGCTGAGAGAGTGGTGTACATGAGTGTGAATGTGTGAGTGTGTGCCTGTCTTGGCTAAAACCCTTCATTGGGGGAAGATAGCCAAGGTATTTAGATAGATTGATAGTCATTGACAGATGAACATCAAAAAAATTTCTATGTCAAATAAACAGTTCACTGCTATGAACTTATTAACTTTAAGCTGAAATAAAGGCATTGTGGCCAGTATAGCTGCATTCTGTGAGCACATGAAAAACTAACTAATATAAGTTTTGTTTTAGGCGTAATGGTTATGTGTAGTAGCGTGCATTATATAAGGACAATGATACACGCCTGTGGCCTGTGCTCTGTATTCCGTCTCCGAGCCGTTACACAGCGGATCCTTCGAGAATGTAAACAGTGGGTTATAGAAAACTGGATAATGGTGAGGGGTGACTGAGCCACACAAACAATATGAGTATTGAATATTGTCACATCCCTTTTCTTTTAAAAAATTAAAGCAATTCAAATGTGATACATTGTTTACATTTGAACAAATATTTAGTACATGTATATTCCTTAATATATAAAGTATCAGTTACTTGAGATGTATATTCCTTAACAACTAAAATACAAAATTGCATGAGGTATGGTAACTAATACATGAGGTATCTTAGAGCAATACATACATGAGATACATATAGTGTTCACTTACTGACTATAAAATCCTTAAATCTAGATGGAAGAACACCTCGCGTTGCTCTCGCGGTGTTTCCAGGGGTTTGACCTGTTTGACCTGTTTCTTGTATGTCTCCTTTTGGCATATGTGTGTGTTTTTGTCTGGAGTCAGAAACAAGTGTGTCTGTGCCCGATAGATCTGACTTAACATTCACAGAGCTGTCATCTACGACATCATTCAAATTCTGTTCATTAGTCTTTCTGAGATGTTGTCTGTTGCGTCTAAGAATTCCTAAGTCAGTCTCAATGTCATATGATCTCTCATCTAACCGTTTGTGAACTGTACCTCGTCTCCACACTGAGTCTCCTAATGAGGTTGGTTGGATCCTAACTGCATCACCTTCACTCAGTGGTGTGAGATCTTTTGCTACCTTGTCATAGTACCACGCACTTTTCAGGTTCTTCAGTCTTCTCTTCTTCTTTTCCAATGAAACATCAATTCCACTTGGTTTTAGGAGCTCAGCTGTTGTGGGTAGTAATGTTCTCGTCCTTCTACCTAAACTACGCTGTACTGGACTCAATTCCATATCTTGAGATGGGGTATTTCTGTAGTCTAAAATGGCTAAATAAGGATCACTTTTACTTGCTAGTGCTTTCTTAATCAAGTTCTTGGCTGTCTTTACAGCAGATTCAGCCATTCCATTGGACTGAGGATATTTGGGGCTTGATGTCCTGTGTTCAAAATCATATTGGACTGCAAAATCACTGAACTCTTTGCTAATGAATTGTGGTCCATTATCACTAACCAAAACTGATGGTATGCCATATCTAGCAAAATGAGCTTTTAACTTCTTGATGACTGCTATTGTATTGACAGAAGTTAACACATCAATTTCCCAAAAATTACTGAAGTAGTCCACAGTTACAAGAAAATGTTGATTACCCAACTCAAATAAGTCCACTACTCTCTCCCATGGTCTGTCAGTTATTTCATGTGACATTAGAGTTTATCTCTGCTGTTTGTTGCTGAATTTAAGACATGTTTCACATTGGGATATATATTCTTTAATTTCAGCATTCATGCTTGGCCAGTAAACACATTCTCTTGCTCGCCTTAGACATGCTTCCACTCCCGTATGAGAGGAATGTATTGCCTTCTTGATCTCGCCACGCAGGGCACGAGGAATGACAACCCTTTCTCCTTTGAATATGAGACCATCTTGTGCAGATAGCTCACTTCTATAGTTGAAATATGGCAATAATTGATTTGTAATGTCATCTTTTGCCTCAGGCCATCCTGTGATTATTGTCTGTAAAAGCAAATTCATTGTCTCATCATCCGCAGTTGCTCGCTTTATTTTCTCTAGACGTTCAGGTCTAATGAGCAAAAGGGATATCATGTTAATGCTTTCAAACATTTGACCGCCTTCATTATTTGGTAGATGTTGCCTGGACAGCAAATCTGCTATGTGCATGTCTTTGCCTGGCAAGTATTCTAATTCTAAGTTATACTGAAAAGCTTTGAGTAGCATTCCTTGTAAACGCTTTGGAGCTCGATCAAGAGGCTTCCGGATGATTGACTGCAAAGGTTTGTGGTCACTCACTACTTTAGTCATTCTCCCAAAAGTATATTGGTGAAACTTGGTAAGTCCAAAACAACTGTTAACATTTCCTTTTCTATCTGAGCATATCTAGTCTCTGTAGGGGTCAAAGCTCTGCTGGCATAGGAAATGGGTTTACCATCCTGCATCAATGCTGCACCTAAACCTGTCTGACTTGCATCGCACTGTAAAACAAGTGGTCTAGTCTGGTCATAGTAAGTGAGAACTGGGGCGGAAGTCACCGACTGTTTGACCTGTGCTAGCACTGTGTCTTGAGCTGGTCCCCACTGCCAATCTACGTCTTTGTTGGTTAGACGACGAATGGGTTCCAATATGTCAGATAATTGGGGTAGAAACCTTGCTAGATAGTTAACCATGCCAGTGAGTCTCTGTACCTCCACCACATTTTGTGGGGCTTTCATGCTGACAATTGAAGCTATTTTATCTGGGTCAGGCTTTAGTCCATCTTTAGAAATCTTATGGCCTAAAAAAGATATCTCAGACTTTCTCAGTTCAGTCTTGCAAGTATTTAACTTGATGCCCTGATTCCTACATCTTTCTAGCAACTTGCGTACATTGTTATCATGATCAGTATGTGCTTCATCATCAGTGTCACCAGAACCATAAACTAATATATCATCAGTTACACACACAACTCCTTGCAAACCTTCTAATGCTGTATTCAATCTTTTTTGAAAAATTTCACTGCTGACAGCTAGACCAAAAGGTAGTCTCAACCATCTATATCTCCCTAGTGGTGTTTGGAATGTTGTCAAGTAGCTGGATTGTTCATCCAAAACACAATGCCAGTAGCCGTTCCTTAGATCAAATTTAGAGAATATTTTAGCCTTTGACAGGTTAGGCAGCACATCATCAATTATTGGAAGAGGATGCACTTCCCTTTGTAAGTCTTTGTTTAATGCTTGTGGATCAATGCAAATCCTTATGTCACCAGATTTCTTACTTCCAACAACCATGCGGCTTACCCACTCTGTTGGTTCATCAACTTTGGCAATGACTTTGGCTCTTTCAAGTTCTCTTAGCTTATTGTTGACTCTCTGCTTAATGCTGATCGGTACTCTGCATGACTGTACTGACACTGGACTTGGATTAGAACTCAAGGTTAATTTCACAACACCAGGTAGTTTGCCAAGGTCTGATGCAAATACATCAGAGTAATTAGCAAAGGAATCACTTACTATACTGATGTTCTCATAATTTACTGTGATCAAGTTCATCTGCTCAGATGCTCTTTTACCCAGAATTGGTGTAACATCTTCTTCTACTACCACAAACTCCACTGAATGTTTGGTATTAGTCCTACAATTGACAATGACAATTCTACATTTACCCAATGGATGTAGTTTGGTAGAGTTATACATATATAAAACAGTGTTACAGGGTTGCAACTGAATATTTGGGATCATATGTCTAGGAATGGTATTGACACTAGCACCACAATCAACTTGGAAAGCAACTTGTTTGTCACATACCAACATAGATGCCATGATCACCTTGTTGTTGTGTCGGTCAGATACCTTCATCACGTACTGCACCTCAGGGTCATCGTCAGCGTCATCTTGTACACCATGAACGGAATTCCTTGCTGGTCCCTTTACTTGTCGTGTTTTTCCTCTGCATTTTGTTGCCAGATGATTCTTCCGGTTGCACTTGCTGCATATCTGGCCGTATGCTGGACATTCTTCTGTCTTCCAGACGTGCTTGGTGCCACAGAATTTGCAGGGCTTCAGTTGCTTGGGTGTAGGTGAAGTCTCAGGCTTTGCAGCTTGTTTCACTTGATTGGGCTTGTTGGTTGGCTTGTGTGAGACTCTGTGAACAGGCTCTTGCGCGCCATCCTTGTAGATCGACATCTGCTTCTGTGATGCTTGATGTGCTGCGGCGATCTTCTCTGCTTGTTGTAGGGTTAGGTCTTCTTCTCGGAAAAACTTCTCCCGGAGTGCATCGTCTCGGCAGCCAAACACCAGCTGGTCTCGCAGTAGGTCGTCCTTTTCAATCTTGAAATCACAGTCTTTTGCCAAAACTCTGAGCCTTGTTATGAATGCTTCCAAAGTTTCTCCACTCAGCTGCAGACACTTGTGGAATTTGTACCTGTCAATCAGCGTTGTCTTCCTTGGAGCAAAGTGGGCGTCGAACTTGGCAAGGACAGTGGTTAAAGTCTTAGCAGGGTCAGTCCCACTAGCATCTGGTGTAGGGAACTCAAAAGAATTGTAGATATCAAGCAGCTCATCCCCACCTACATTTAGAAGTAAGGCCACTTTTTCCTCATCGGATCTCTTCTTAAACCCTGCAGCAAGCACATGGTCAAATTTCTGTTTGAAGGTCTTCCATGCTTGATCGGAGTTACCTGCGAGGTGTATCTTGCCTGGGGCGTTCAGTGCAGAGACAGCCATCTTCACTTTCACTCCCTGTGTCCTCCAGAGAAATGATATTGCTGGCTCACCAGATTCTTGCACCGCCGCTCCTCGTATCACCAGGGCTGGGCGTCACTCTCTTCAACACATTTCACGAGCTTGGAACACTTCTTTAGCCACTGCGCTGCTGTTATAGGTGTCCGAAGGGATTATGTCACTTTTACCGCTGCCACCATGTTTTAAGCGTAATGGTTATGTGTAGTAGCGTGCATTATATAAGGACAATGATACACGCCCGTGGCCTGTGCTTTGTATTCCGTCTCCGAGCCGTTACACAGCGGATCCTTCGAGAATGTAAACAGTGGGTTACAGAAAACTGGATAATGGTGAGGGGTGACTGAGCCACACAAACAATATGAGTATTGAATATTGTCACAGCCCCCCACATGTATATGTGACTTATTTCAGCGACGAGGTATTTCTTGCAACACTGGCTGCAGCGTCGCCACAGCCGCCGCCAGAGGAGGTGACGCGCCTCCATAAACATTATCCCCTATTTTCAAGAGTGAAAAAAAAAGTCCTTGAATTGGATTTTCAAAGCTTTTCCATGACTGTTTAAGGTTTGTAGAAAAGATATATGAAGAGATGCTGATGTTTCATAAGGTAGGTAATGAGATACTGGCACGGACCTAAAACGAATCTTAACCGTCCTCCCTTCCTTTCCTCCCCAGTCAAAATACATCTTCCCTTCCTTCCTTCCTCCTCCCCATTCTGTCCTCCCTTCCTTCCTTTCCTCCCCGGTCGAAATACGTCTTCCTTCCCTCCCTCTCCCTTCACTGTCCTCCCTCAAAGAAATTCCTCCCCAGCTCCCATCTCTTCTTCTTGGGTGTTTTATGGGGCTAGTTAGGCTGTGGGGCCGCAGCCTCTAGAGCTCCGAGCTCCCATCTCTCTCCCTCCTCCACCATGGCGCTTGTTTTCCCCCTATTTTCTCCTCTTCCACAGCCTCCACATGCTTCCTGCACTCACCACAGACGGCACGGAGTGGCTTTTCCAACACGGCACTCGTCTCCCTCATCTTGGCGGCATAAACCACGGGTAACGGTAGAAATATGGACTCAGCGGGGTTGGTTTAGGTCCCCGCTCTTGGTACAGGTGACCCGTTGGAGAGTCAGGCCTTCTCATCGGCACACCCTGTAAAAATAAAACAACAGTATCCATTACAAATCTTCCAATTCCCTATTTCTTGCACACCACATCTTTCCCAAAAAACTCTTCATGGCTTCTATAATTCTATCATTTGCTTCATCACTCAGTCCCAGCACCAGCAGCATCCATTCCCTCTCTGTCCTTGTAATCCTCCCATTCACATCCCAGCCCATCTCACTCAGTGCCACCCTCATCATCTCTGTCCATTCTCTCCGGTACCTCCCACACACCAGTATCACATGCACGACAGTTTCATCCACACCCCTGTCACACATCTGTCACACTTTGCTGCGGGACTCAGACCACCTGTAATTTCTTGCATTCACATTCATACACTGCGCTCGAGCTTGGAAGAGATCACCACCACCCAGGCTTCCATCATACCAGCTGACACACTGCGGGGCTTCCTTTTCCCTGTACCACTCCATCGCATGCTTCCACCTCCTCAGACCGCCACCTTTCACTGCACTGTCTATCTCTTTCTTCCACTTTCTCACATTCCATTCTAGACTCTCACTATTTCTGTCAGTCACCTTCCATTCAAAGAAACGCCTCCCTTCCTCTCTGCTCACCCACCAGACTCGCATACCACTGTCACCAACCATTCTCATGCAGTTTTTAATCCATTTGCTCTCATGCACACTCCACAAGTAGACCTTCCGTGCCAATATCGCTTCATCCATTCGTTCCAATCTGACTTTGTATCTAAGGGTAGCCTTCCTAAGTCTTTCCCTAAAGGTACTCCACCCCATATCACCCCTCAATGCTTCCACCGCTGCATACCTTGGTGCATTCAAAGCTAACCTACCGATCCTATTTTGCCCTACTTCCAATTTATCCATTTCCAACTCACTCCATGTAATCACCTCCATCCCATACATCACACTCGGCACTGCTACACTCTTCCACACCTCTCTCAGCACATCATACTTACATGCTCTCATTCTTGCCGCACTTCCCAGACGGCCCACCCATTGATTGACTAGGCTAATCTTCTCATTCTTTGTCCTTTCACATCCGCTCGGACTCATCCATACACCCAGGTACTTGTATGCATCTGTTTGCCCTAGCTCTGTGTCTCCTAGCCTCCAGGTCCTATTTCTCTCATCTTCTGCCCCATTCACAACCATTATCTGACTTTTCTCACTACTATATTTCACTCCAAAATCTCTCCCATACTCATTCACCACATCTAATAGTTCCTGCAGTTCCTCCGCTGACTCACTCATGACTACCACGTCATCTGCATACAGAAGCACACATACCCTGTCTTCTCCCACTTTTACTCCTGCATTCTTTCTCCTCATCCTGGCTGCCAACTCCTCAGTGTACAGACTGAAGAGAGTTGGAGACAGGATGCAGCCCTGCCTAACACCTCTTTCACTCCTCACCCACTCTGTCTCTAATGCTCCTAACCTATACCTGGCTCTCGTATCCACATACATGCTCCTATGATTCGCACTATCTTATCACTCAAACCTACTTTCTCCAGTACCTTGCACATCACCTCCCTGTTCACTCAATCATACGCTTTCTCAATATCCAGAAACCCAAGATACAACGGACTTCCATTCTTCCATTTCCTCTCTATCATCTCATTTACCACATACATATTGTCCTCTGCCCTCCTGTCTGTGCGAAAACCATTCTGCTCCTCACCCAGCACTCTCTCTATTTCAATCCACTTACACAGCCTTTCATTCAACACAGCACAGAAAATCTTTCCCACCGTATTCGCCAGGGCTATCGGCCTATAATTCTTCAGCTCTTTCTTACTCTTATGTCCTCCCTTGTGTATCAGAGTCACTCTGCATTCGTTCCATTCCCGAGGCACTCTCTCATTCTCCCATACACAGTTGAACAGCTCAGTCATCCTGTCTATCACCACCTCACCTCCATTCTTATACAATTCATACGGGATCTCATCCAGCCCTGCACGAAATAATATTGTATAATCACACTCTGTCCTGCCTGGGGGTTGGGATGGCATGTTCCTCCCTTCTCCCTTGTTGTTTACCTGCAACAATAAACTATCAATCAATCAAGATCAGGGCGGCCGTTGCAAAGGCTGACCCCAAGAACATCAACACAACAACAGAACATGTGTGTGTGTGTGTGTGTGTGTGTCCCCGGCGGGGACTCCCCGCCCCTGTAAAGCCTCTTCCCTCGACCTTCTCCTGCCCTCCTGACCCTCACATCCTCCTCAGTGCCGATGATGACCTGCTGCTGACGACCTGCCAACACGGGGCTGTGCAGGAAGGAAGGAGTAATGGCCTGGGGTGTGTGTGTGTGTCTGGCCGTCAGGGTGAAGGAAGGAGTAATGGCCTGGGGTGTGTGTGTGTGTCTGGCCGTCAGGGTGAAGGAAGGAGTAATGGCCTGGGGTGTGTGTGTGTGTCTGGCCGTCAGGGTGAAGGAAGGAGTAATGGCCTGGGGTGTGTGAGTGTAGTGTGTCTGGCCGTCAGGGTGAAGGAAGGAGTAATGGCCTGGGGTGTGTGAGTGTCTGGCCGTCAGGGTGAAGGAAGGAGTAATGGCCTGGGGTGTGTGAGTGTGTCTGGCCGTCAGGGTGGAGGAAGGAGTAATGGCCTGGGGTGTGTGTGTGTGTCTGGCCGTCAGGGTGAAGGAAGGAGTAATGGCCTGGGGTGTGTGTGTGTGTCTGGCCGTCAGGGTGAAGGAAGGAGTAATGGCCTGGGGTGTGTGTGTGTGTCTGGCCGTCAGGGTGAAGGAAGGAGTAATGGCCTGGGGTGTGTGAGTGTGTCTGGCCGTCAGGGTGAAGGAAGGAGTAATGGCCTGGGGTGTGTGTGTGTCTGGCCGTCAGGGTGAAGGAAGGAGTAATGGCCTGGGGTGTGTGAGTGTAGTGTGTCTGGCCGTCAGGGTGAAGGAAGGAGTAATGGCCTGGGGTGTGTGAGTGTAGTGTGTCTGGCCGTCA
The DNA here is from genome assembly GCF_024679095.1 of Eriocheir sinensis. Classification (NCBI taxonomy): domain Eukaryota; kingdom Metazoa; phylum Arthropoda; class Malacostraca; order Decapoda; family Varunidae; genus Eriocheir; species Eriocheir sinensis. The sequence continues at coordinate 176,173 of NW_026112202.1, read as the reverse complement.
GGGTGAAGGAAGGAGTAATGGCCTGGGGTGTGTGAGTGTGTCTGGCCGTCAGGGTGAAGGAAGGAGTAATGGCCTGGGGTGTGTGAGTGTGTCTGGCCGTCAGGGTGAAGGAAGGAGTAATGGCCTGGGGTGTGTGAGTGTGTCTGGCCGTCAGGGTGAAGGAAGGAGTAATGGCCTGGGGTGTGTGTGTGTGTCTGGCCGTCAGGGTGAAGGAAGGAGTAATGGCCTGGGGTGTGTGTGTGTCTGGCCGTCAGGGTGAAGGAAGGAGTAATGGCCTGGGGTGTGTGAGTGTGTCTGGCCGTCAGGGTGAAGGAAGGAGTAATGGCCTGGGGTGTGTGAGTGTAGTGTGTCTGGCCGTCAGGGTGAAGGAAGGAGTAATGGCCTGGGTGTGGTGTTTGTGTCGGGCCGTCAGGGTGAAGGAAGGAGTAATGGCCTGGGGTGTGTGTGTGTGTCTGGCCGTCAGGGTGAAGGAAGGAGTAATGGCCTGGGGTGTGTGAGTGTGTCTGGCCGTCAGGGTGAAGGAAGGAGTAATGGCCTGGGGTGTGTGTGTGTAGTGTGTCTGGCCGTCAGGGTGAAGGAAGGAGTAATGGCCTGGGGTGTGTGAGTGTAGTGTGTCTGGCCGTCAGGGTGAAGGAAGGAGTAATGGCCTGGGGTGTGTGTGTGTCTGGCCGTCAGGGTGAAGGAAGGAGTAATGGCCTGGGGTGTGTGTGTGTGTCTGGCCGTCAGGGTGAAGGAAGGAGTAATGGCCTGGGGTGTGTGAGTGTGTCTGGCCGTCAGGGTGAAGGAAGGAGTGGCCTGGGGTGTGTGAGTGTGTGTCTGGCCGTCAGGGTGAAGGAAGGAGTAATGGCCTGGGGTGTGTGAGTGTAGTGTGTCTGGCTGTCAGGGTGAAGGAAGGAGTAATGGCCTGGGGTGTGTGAGTGTGTCTGGCCGTCAGGGTGAAGGAAGGAGTAATGGCCTGGGCTGTGTGGGGGTTGTGTGTCTGGCCGTCAGGGTGAAGGAAGGAGTAATGGCCTGGGGTGTGTGAGTGTGTCTGGCCGTCAGGGTGAAGGAAGGAGTAATGGCCTGGGGTGTGTGTGTGTGTCTGGCCGTCAGGGTGAAGGAAGGAGTAATGGCCTGGGGTGTGTGAGTGTAGTGTGTCTGGCCGTCAGGGTGAAGGAAGGAGTAATGGCCTGGGGTGTGTGTGTGTCTGGCCGTCAGGGTGGAGGAAGGAGTAATGGCCTGGGGGGTGTGTGTAGTGTGTCTGGCCGTCAGGTTGAAGGAAGGAGTAATGGCCTGGGGTGTGTGAGTGTAGTGTGTCTGGCCGTCAGGGTGAAGGGAGGAGTAATGGCCTGGGGTGTGTGAGTGTAGTGTGTCTGGCCGTCAGGGTGAAGGGAGGAGTAATGGCCTGGGGTGGGTGTGTGTGTCTGGCCGTCAGGGTGAAGGAAGGAGTAATGGCCTGGGGTGGGTGTGTGTGTCTGGCCGTCAGGGTGGAGGAAGGAGTAATGGCCTGTGGGGATAAGGCTGGCAGCGGTGAGGTGACGGCGGCGTGGCATGAACCAGCTGGCACCTGTGATGACCTTAAGGCCCTGGAGGAGTGCCAGGCCAGGGTAGAGTCCCTTGATAGAGAGAGAACCAACATTGGCGGCCCTGTGTATGAAGCTGCTGGGCGCTTTTAGTGGCCCATCGAACACTGCGAGGTATTAAAAACATAATTTTACCTATTTTGGAAGCGGATTTGGCTGCTTTTTAATGTGGCAACTCCTTGCAGCCTTGCCTTTGGCTGTAGCAACAGGCCACAGAGGGGATACAAAATTTATGAATTTCCTGCAAGCCCGCTGAGAAGATAGAGTTGTGCTGACTTTTTTTTTTCGTCTTGGGAGGAAACCCTCTCGTTGGTCAGGTTTGTGCCAGACATGCAGTGTGTGTGTCTTGCTGTCATAACTGCCCTCCTGTTGTCCTGATATGGAAATCGTTGTGAGAGAGACACAGCTACAAGGCCTGGAGCAACCCTTCGCCTCAGGCCCAGACATCCAAGCTGATGAGGGGAGCTGTACGTCGCCCTTATGACCAAAATTATTGGATTTGATCTCCCCCTCAGGGCTCTAGCTGTTATAACAGACTCACAATGGATACTTCAGTCTCATTGGCTGGATGTGTTACAAAATTTTAGATGAACAGAAGGTAGCTTTTGGGTGTGCCTTACCTGCATTGGTAAAACTCTAGAATCACACCCAACCCACTCTAATGACTAACACTATTTTTTTTAATTGTATTTGCTAAGCATCACTCTGATAACTCTTCATTATTATTACTCATTTCTGAAATTTTAAAATGCTGGGAAATATTACTATTTCAGCGGTGATAGGTTACTATTTGGTCATGTGATAGTCTTCACATGTCCTCTAGGCTGGGCTATAAATCTATCTTTATTTAATATCCTAATGTATAAGGTTGCACAGCCTTCATTTCTATGGGTACCAATGTCACTATAATGTACTGAAGACATTTTCCTATAATATTTTCTAAACCTATTTTGATCCTCAAGCAAAATGAAACATGTTTATATGTCCTTAGAATTTTACTGTATTATCTTTTAATCAACAATGAGTATTTCAATTGAATTAAATTCAATGTTATTGTGTTGGAAGTGGCCTCAAGTACACACAGAGGACGTGTGGTCGCCCATCTTGTCCACCTTCATGCAGCTCAGCCACCTTGTCTTAGTGTGTTGGCCAAGAATATCAAAGAATGAACCCAGAGCCTCCTCCTCTCCTGCCTCCCTCACTCTCTTGCCTTGTGTTTTATTATTATTCTGTCTTGTCATTCTCTCTTTGGTTTCTTTCTTGCCTATTTATTTTTGCATCCTTCCTCTGTTCCTTTTATTATTACCACAGAACCTCCACAGCTCACCTCTCCCTGCACTTACAGCACACCTTGGCCTGCACCTCGTCCCTCCCTGCAGGTACATGGTGCCCAACGGGACGCTGCACCTCACCTGGGTCAACGCCCGGAGCAGACTGACGAGGGCATCCACCAGTGCCTCCCTGGGTGTGGGCACCTTCATCTCCACCCGCGCCAGGCTCAGCATTGTTGGTGAGTGCCACGGCTGTCATCCCTCGCAGTGCCTCTTGACGGGCAGTAGTCAGGCAGTCTTGTGTAGGATTTGGTAAGACTGTCTTTGGCTCAGTGACTGTTTCTGAGGATGCACATGTTGGTTCATACTCTGTAGAGCAAGGAGAGAAAACCACCTCCTTCCACCTTGTCCTGATTCCTGGGAAGGTCTGCAGCTGTGACATGAACACACTAACAAAATATTACCTACCTACTGGGGTGATTTGGTGTGTGTGTGTGTGTGTGTGTGTGTGTGTAATTCACCTCTTGGTCTGCTGCGCGTTTCTCTCGAGACAGCCAGCCGTTCCCCTGCGGAAGAGCACAGAGCTCGTAATACTGATCTTTGGGCAGGACTGAGACAACTCACACACAACACACCGCCACAGCGAGGTCACAACTCCTTGCCTGATGTCGCGTACCTACTCACTGCTAGGTGAACAGGGGCTACACGTGAAAGAAGATAAACCCAACTTATCTTCACCCGGCCAGGGAATCAAGCCCCGGTCCTTCTGGTTGTGAGCCAGACGCTCTATCCACTGAGCTACCGGGCCGTGTGTGTATGTGTGTGTGTGTGTGTGTGTGTGTGTGTGTGTGTGTGTGTGTGTAATTCACCATGGTCTCATCACACAATTGACTCAAGATTGTCCGTCACTACCTTCCCCGAGAGGGCATGAAGCTCATGAGTGACGGATCTCCGCATACAGTATAGACCCCCCCCCCCCTGGGGAGGAAGGGCATAGCCCCTGTTAAAACCTGATACCCATTCAGTGGTGGGTGTAGAGGTGACTCAGGTTAGAGGTGGCTGCCCACGGTCCCCACTCTGGCCAGGACTTGGCCCTGGAGAGAGCCCTGGAGCTGGTCAGCCAGTCTGTGGGCAGTACTGAGCCTTACTCCCCCAGCCTCGTGGCTCAAGAGGCAGGAAATGGAGAATTCTGGACTAGTTTCATATACATTAAAAAGTGGTTATGCTTCTAAGTATCCCTGTAGTATCTTGTACAGGGAAGGTGGCCTTAGTTTTCAAGGCATTACAATAAAACAAAACCTCAGCTGTTTGCCTTGCAAGGAAGAATGGTTTTGCTGCATGTGATTGTAACGGTCCGAATGTGAGTGAATGAGAATGTGAGTAAGTCCGTAACAGTGAGTAAGTGTGAGTGCATGAATGAACGAGAGAATGTGAGTAAGTCGGTGAGTGACAGAGTGAGTAAGTGTGAGCGAGTGGGAGCGTGAGTGAGTGAATGAGTGAAAGAGTGAATGGGTAGCTGAGGAATGTGTGTGCGTAAAAGGTTATGAGAAGATAACACGGCGAGCGAATGAGCGAATATATGAACGAGTTACTGAAATCCCTCATCTCAAAGCCTCGAACCCCTCTAAGAAACCAATAACTAGTTAGTTAGGTAGGGTTTGATTGTAATGCCGAGAGGGAGTCAGGTGAAGAAGGGGGAGGAGCTTAGCGAGGAGCAGAGGCGAGAAGGCGAGGGCAAGGAGACCCACGAGTCAGTGAGGAGGAAGGCAGCAGAAGCGGGAGAGAGGTGGGAAGACAAGCACCACTGCAGAAAGCCAGAAGCTTGGAGGACGCACACACCGCCCACGGCCTGCTGTGTGAGGCGGGCTAGCAGGAGACGAGCAGCAGCCCCCCCCCGAAAAACCACCCACGGCCTGCGGGGTGAGACGGACTACAGGATGGGAACTTGTATGGCGGGGTAACCTGCCCCTCGACTGTCCTGGGGGCCGAAATACCACTGCCCCAAGCTGCTCCCTACATCAAAGGGCGCCCGCCTCTTCATACCACCCGAGCTGCTCCATCTCTACATCAAGCGGCGCCCGTCTGTCCAGCACCAGGACCGCCCATTCCCATCGTGGACGTCCTCTGCCGAGCCCGACACTCACGCCAGCTCCTCCTCCTCCGCATCCAGCAACTAGAGCTAAGCATTCTGTGTATTCCCCAAATCTCCCTTGTGCCGGTAGCTAGCTAGCTTAGAGGCCTACAGCCTGTCGGTCATTCATTTTTTTTCATATTTTTATTAGCACTCCGCTAACCTTTACAAATAAACCAAATACATATTTATATATAACCTTACTGAGTGTTATCATTTGGAGCCTGTTTTGCTGCTCATTGGAAATTACTGAACCATACACACATCCCCTCCATAGTACATTATCACCATCCAGTTTCTTAATGCTGTCTCAAAAGTGGTTCCCACGGAAATCCTCCCACCCTCCATAATTAACCACACAAGTAACGCCCTTCTGGTCACAAACTTCGGAACGAGTGTTCACTTGTCCTGAGGCCTTAACATCCGGGACCAGCGCTCGACAACTACCACGCTACCACATACCATTCACTACCCTAGTGGTTGTCATAATCAAGGGATGTAGCTTTATTCATTTATTTATTTAATTTAATAGTTTAATATTATCTCTAATTTTCAACGCTACATGATGAACTTGTAAATATTCCCATGAGGAATGTATGGCATGACAAATAGCATTGAATAATTCCCTGCCAAGACTCATGCTTGGTTTCTCTCCTGACAGGAAGAGGATGGTAGAGACACCTTGTGCATGTTAATACTCTCTCATACTTGTGCCAAGGCCTAACACTGTGTGGCCAACACTCTCAGCAGGGGCTTTGTCTCGTGATGTATGTTGTTCATTTTGTATCTTGTTCTTTGTAGCTGTGTGAACTGCCTTAAAGTGAGTATTTATGCTCATTTTCATGACAAGAAAGTGTTTGTTATGTTGCTGGCTGCCACAGGCTCTATACAATCATGAGATGTTCATCATTCCACAGGAATATTTTATTGGCTTTACATTTTTTACATTATAGTTTGCTGGAATGTTCTCTTCCCTGCCTGGTGCTCAGCCTTCATCATTTCACAGGCTGACTGATTGAGGGAAGTAAGTGGGTATTGAATTCAATACTGTTTGCTGATGACACAGTGCTTATTGCAGAAAATGAAAGTGACCCACAAAATTTGGTCAGTGTTTTTGATAATGTCTGTAACAGGAGAAAGCTGAAAGTAAATGTCAACAAAAGTAAAGTGATGGTTTGTGAGAAGTGAGGCTGTAGATTTTGTATGTCCATATAGAGTGGGAATTGAATGTTTTATTTATTTATTTATTTATTTTTTACAACAAAGGAAACAGCTCAAGGGCACAAAAAAAGGAAACAATAATAAAAAAAAGCCCGCTCCTCGCTGCTCCTAAAAAAAGAATCAAAAGAGGTGGCCGAAAGAGAGGTCAATTTCAGGAGGAGAGGAGTCCTGATACCCTTCTCTTGAAAGAGTTCAACTCGTAGGCAGGAGGAAATACAGATGAAGGAAGATTGTTCCAGAGTTTACCAGCGTGAGGGATGAAAGAGTGAAGATGCTGGTTAACTCTTGCATAAGGGGTTTGGACAGTATAAGGATGAGCATGAGTAGAAAGTCGTGTGCAGCGGGGCCGTGGGAGGGGGGGAGGCATGCAGTTAGCAAGTTCAGAAGAGCAGTCAGCGTGAAAATATCGATAGAAGATAGAAAGAGAGGCAACATCGCGACGGAATTTAACCCGTGGGCTTCGGCTATGGGAAAGCCGAGAAGTGGCTGAGAAACGGCACCATTACACTGCATTTTGAGACTAAGAAAAGAGCATGGAACGTATATCAGAGTACTCCTCTCATAACCATGAAGCCGTTAAAAATATTTATTTATACTCAAACTCCATTCTTTTTGGGTGGTGTTTGTTACAAAATAAACAGTCTCGTGACACATGGCATCTAGCCGAGAGTCGCTTGTTGTCTACTTTAGATAATTTGACAAGTGATTACTCTATGGATAGCTAATTCAGTCTGCCATGACATTACAGCACCACCTATGACAAATAAGCCCACCTCAAGATCACTCACCCACCACAATGACCCAGGGCATGCATGGTGGGCTGCTCTATGCCGCCACCGCCTACAATTAGCTCGAATTAGGTGTTTTGAGCCGAGCCCCATACGGGGTCCACCATTTCAGCGGACCGACTCGCAAGAGCCCAAAAATGGGTCCACCGACGCTGCTGGGTTAAGAGGTAGAAGACTATCAGTAGGAGGAGGATAGCTGATGAGACGAAGAGCCTTAGACTCCACTCTGTCCAGAAGAGCTGTGTGAGTGGAGCCCTCCCACACATGAGATGCATACTCCATACGAGGGCGGACAAGGCCCCTGTATATGGATAGCAACTGCGCAGGGGAGAAGAACTGGCAGAGACGATACAGAACGCCCAACCTCGAGGAAGCTGATTTAGCGAGAGAGATGTGAAGTTTCCAGTTGAGATTTTGAGTTAAGGATAGACCGAGGATGTTTGGTGTTGAAGACGGTGACAGCTGAGTGTTGTCGAGGGATAGGGGATAGGTGTTTGGAAGATTGTGTCGAGTTGATAGGTGGAGAAATTGAGTTTTTGAGGCATTGACGGACACAAGGTTCCTTCTGCCTCAATCGGAAATGATAGCAAGGTCTGAGGTTAATTATTCTGCAGCCTCCAGTCTGGAGTCGTGTACTTCCTGTTGAGCGGGTCTTCTATTGAAAGAAGTTGAATAAAGCAGAGTGGAGTCGTCAGCGTATGAGTGGACAGGACAGTTTGTTATGGAAAGAAGATCATTGATGAACAACAGGAAGAGAGTGGGTGATAGGACAGAGCCCTGTGGAACGCCACTGTTGATAGGTTTAGGGGAAGAGCAGTGACCGTCTACCACCGCAGAGATAGAACGGCCGGAAAGGAAACTGGAGATAAAGGAACAGAGAGAGGGATAGAATCCGAAAGAGGGCAGTTTAGAAAGCAAATACTGGTGCCAGACTCTATCGAAGGCTTTCAATATGTCAAGCGCAACAGAGAAAGTTTCACCGAAATGGCTAAGAGAGGATGACCAAGAGTCAGTTAAGAGAGCAAGAAGATCGCCAGTAGAACGCCCCTTGCGGAATCCATACTGGCGATCAGATAGAAGGTTAGAAGTGGAAAGGTGCTTTTGAATCTTCCGGTTAAGGATTGATTCAAAAGCTTTAGATAGACATGAAAGTAAAGCTATTGGGCGGTAGTTTGAGGGATTGGAGCGGTCACCCTTCTTAGGCACAAGCTGTACAAAGGCATACTTCCAGCAGGAAGGAAAGGTAGATGTTGAGAGGCAGAGACGAAAGAGTTTGACCAGGCAGGGTGTCAGCATGGAAGCACAGTTTTTAAGGACAATAGGAGGCACTCCATCAGGTCCATAAGCCTTATGAGAGTTGAAGCCAGAGAGGGCATAGAAAACATCACTTGGAAGAATCTTAATAATAGGCATAAAGGAGTCAGAGGGGGGATGAGTAGGAGAAACATGCCTAGAATCATCCAGGGTGGAGTTCTTACAGAAAGTTTGAGCAAAGATGTGAAGAAAAAAAATGCAAAATAATTTTGAATGGTGAAGAAATGGAGGAAGTCAATGAGTTTAAGTACCTTGGATCAGTTGTGTGTAAGCATGGAGGGAGAGATAAGAGAAAGAGCATTGCAAGGAAGAAGGGTGGTAGGGTCTTTGGGACAAATCATGAATGGTAGAAGTGTGAGCATGGAGGTAAAGAGGGATTTGAGAAATACAATAATAGTACCAACCCTTACATATGAAACGTGGGTCTGGAATGAAAGTCTAGAGTGCAGGCAGTGGAAATGAGTTATCTGAGGAGTGCTTGTGGTGTGAGTAGAATGGATGGAATGAGTAATGAAAGTGTGTTTTGGAATGTGTCACAGGGGTGAAGGGAAGAAGTGTGGAGTGGTGGAAGAAGTGAAGCGACAGACCTTAAAGTGGTTTTGCCACATGGAGCGAATGGAGGAGAGTAAGATGACCAGAAGGGTGTATGTGAGTGAGGTAGAGGGAGGGAATGCTAGAGGACGACCTCCAGTGAAATGGAGGGATAGGGTGCTAGAGTACATTAGGGAGAGGGGGGAAAAATCTTTGAGAAACTTTGAGCAGGCAAGGAGGGAGTGTCTGGATAGAGAAAGCTGGAAGCTCTTCTGCCGTGGCCATCCCCTGGTGGGAGCTCCTAGGAGCAGGTGTCCATGAAATGATGATGATGATGATGATGATGATGATGATGACTGATCTTCCTGTTATTTATGTCATGTAAATTGTTGTGGTCACCTGGAACATAAAACTGTTGCTGCTCTTCATTATGTAAATGCCTACTAAGGATTTCAGAGGCTGTGCGGCCTCGTTTTTTGGGAATAATATCGTAACGAACAATCGTATCGGTACGAGATTTTGCGACAGTGTATTTCACACACTGCCTTAATTTTGAAGGGTATCGCCAACCGCCACAAGTAGAGAATAAAGGCACTTGTCCCTATACCAAGAGGGTAAAGTCATCAGTGTCAGGCAAAGATACGAACACAACTACCAGAGGCTCCGCCCACCTTGTTCCTCTTCCCTCCATCTCCCGCCTCCTCCCTTCTCCCTCAATCTCTCTCTCTCTCTCTCTCTCTCTCTGGAAGATACATACATACTCGAGAATGATTTTTTTTTTTCAATTAAGGCATGCTTGATGTGATACTGGGACTTTAATTTTGAGCATAGTGATACACATCTGGGCCGTGGACGTAATGACATGTGAGAGTAGGGTGAGGTGGTAAATGATGACTACCATGATTGATGGTAGAACGATTGCTCGCTTGTATTTGTTTCTCTCTCGTTTGTTTTTTGTTGTTATACCTTCGCAATTCTTCCCGTTACCATACTTTCAGCTCTTCCCTGACAATAAAATTAATAGCACCACTATAATTTGGCGATAAGAGCACCATTACTTTTATCAGTAGGTACATGCTATACAATAGCCCTACGAAAACGTACACCATAAACCACCAAACCACTACGCTACCAATAGTTACGGAGGTAATTAGGCTATGTAAGTAACACGTTACCCTACTCTCAACTTTATTTAAAGGATGCCTATCAGTATTAGAAAGAGTATATAACGCCACTACAATTAATGCATGCCTTTCATTCATTATAGTTACGAAGCTACATGAGAGAGAGAGAGAGAGAGATTGAGGGAGAAGGGAGGAGGCGGGAGATGGAGGGAAGAGGAACAAGGTGGGCGGAGCCTCTGGTAGTTGTGTTCGTATCTTTGCCTGACACTGATGACTTTCCCCTCTTGGTATAGGGACAAGTGCCTTTATTCTCTACTTGTGGCGGTTGGCGATACCCTTCAAAATTAAGGCAGTGTGTGAAATACACTGTCGCAAAATCTCGTACCGATACGATTGTTCGTTATGATATTATTCCCAAAAAACGAGGCCGCACAGCCTCTGAAATCCTTAGTAGATAGTCTACAAATGTATACTTTTTGCATTGCATTTCATCATTGTGAGTTATCCGTTTCCCTTCTGAGGCAGTCACCAAAGGCCATACAAACACTGTAATGAAGGTTTGGGCAGAACCATTGGACTGCCCCAGCCTGCCTCCTGTCTTGCAGGAGTTTCATTTGTCTTCATCACTTGTGCCGGGCCACCTACAGCACAGTGGGCTGGGGCAGACAGGTTTTGTTCAGTCCACACCTCAGCAGTAATGTTCTTGTGTGTATATATATATATATATATATATATATATATATATATATATATATATATATATATATATATATATATATATATATATATACATTATATATTGCCTGAAAAGCTTATGCTTATATAAAGGCTGGCCTCTAACAATACATACATCAACATATGTAACTGCACCTAATAGGCTATTAATAAGTGTTTCAAATATATATATATATATATATATATATATATATATATATATATATATATATATATATATATATATATATATATATATATATATATATATATATATATATATATATATATATATATATATATATATATATATATATATATATATATATATATATATATATATATATATATATATATATATATATATATATATACAAAGATCATATGAAGCATGACTAAATGCATCTTTTATGAAATAGCATATACATATTTTTTCTTTTTTTTCATATGAAGTTTCTCTGTTTCGTCTTGGACATTAGAAGTGGCAACAGACAGTATTAAAAAATATTACGTAGTTTTCATATTTCTTTATGAGTGTGAGTTTTTCAGTTTGGTGTCAGTGTTGGGCAATGCTCTCTGTGTGCATCCCCACACACACAGCCCCGCTCTCTCCCCCACCACTGCCAGAGTTTGATGAGCAGCCTCAGGACGTGACGGTCATGGAGGGGGAGGGCACTGGGTTCCCGTGTGCCCTGGACACCATGCCGGCGCCCTCCATCAAGGGGTTCAGGAACAGTCACCCGCTGGAGCCAGACTCACGAATGACACGCCTTCCATCTGGTGGGTGTCTTCAGGGAGAGGGAAGGGCTGAGAGGAAAGGTTCAGGCAGACTGTTCTGCCCTGACCCATGGAAAATAGCTTTAAGGAAGAAATTGACGATTAACTTAGGGCATTTTCAATCATTCATTAGTGTTCATCATAGTATGAGTCATGCTGTGTGACCTGAGCTTAAATCATATACTTAAGATACTTGTAGCTCCAGCATTGAAGTTGCTTGCCTCTCCAGGTGCCTTAGAAATAGAGAATGTAGCCATGCCGGGGAGTACTGCTGCCAAGCCAACAAGAGCAAGGTGTCCCAGCAAGCCACACTCACAGTCAAGGAAGCCTACGCCCTGCGGGACCCCCAGCGGCCCGTGCTCACTGCTCAGCCAAAGTCCACGATAGGCAAGGTGAGGGACAAGATCACCGTGGACTGTGCGGCCAATGGCTACCCGGAGCCAGCCGTGGTGTGGCTCAGGGACAGCGCCACCATCTACATGGCGTAAGGACCTGCAAAGCGTTCCGTTGATGATGAAAGGGAATTTGGGAGATGACTGAGAGGGCCATTTTGATGTGTCTTGAGAGCTTGGATAACAGTGACTGAGGGAGAGGTTTCAGAATCAAATAAATATATACCCATTCCTTTTATTTTTAGTTTGTGTGTGTGTGTGTTGCAGTTATTGCTGTATATGAGGTAAGTGTTGCAGCAGGCTTATTGTAATGGACTGCTTTTGTTGGTATTTTTTTTCCCTTGAGCTGCTTCCTCTACTGTGAAAAAAAAGTGACAAACAGCAATTAGATACAAAACTCACTTGCTTACCGTACCTTTCTGTCTTTCCTCAGGGACCTGGACACACTGTTCTGTGGCACCACCACCAGCAGCCTGCACATCCATGGCCTGCAGGAGGAGGACGAGGGGACGTACAGGTGCCGGGCGGAGAACAGGGACCTGGACACACTGTTCTGCGGCACCACCAGCAGCAGCCTGCACATCCATGGCCTGCAGGAGGAGGACGAGGGGACGTACATGTGCCGGGCGGAGAACAGGGAGGATTCGCTCGACGCCGTGGCCCACATACAGGTCCAAAGTGAGACAAAACTATGACATATATATTTTTTTACAGTAATGAAAGAGTTCAAAGGCAAAACAACGAAAACAATAAAGCACTGCTCCTATAAAGAAAAACATGAGAGGTCAATATCAGGTGTAGAGGTCATAGGCAGGAGGAAATACAGACACATGATGGCTGTTCCAGAGTTTACCAGTGAAAGGGATGAAAGAATGAAGATGCTGGTTAACTCTTGTGCTGTGTGTGTATAAAGTTTGGCATGGTAAAAATCTTAGTGTTTGTGAATTATCATATGTTTGTCTCCATTACTAGTATTGAAAATGGTATAAGAAAGACTATTCATATCCTTGTGGTTTGAGTATGTAAAGTTTGGCATTGTGAAAGGTTAGCATTTGTCAGTTATCGTTAAGCTAGGTTAGATGTTTGTCTCAGTACTAAGGTGTTTTCAGTGATATAACAAAGACTGTGCATATTTTTTGTGTGTGATTTGTGTGGATAAATTTTGCCATAGTGAAAAATCTCAAGTGTTTGTCAGTTATCATTAAGTTCCTCTCAGTTACTAGGGTGGTGAAAATGTTGAAAATGGAATAACAAAGAATAGGAATATTTTTGTGGTTTGAGTATAAAGTTTGGCATAGTAAAAATCTTAGCGTTCTTCAGTCATCATGTTTCTCTCAGTTGCTAAAGCTTGAAAATTGTGTGACAGTTGCTCCGAGGTTTCTGAGGCAGCCGGCCAACGCTCTCGCCTATGAGAAGGAGAACGTGGAGCTGGAGTGCAGCGTGTACGGCCAGCCAGAGCCCTCGCTCCACTGGCTCAAGAACGGCGAGCTGCTGGTGGAGACGGACTTTTGTGATGGTGTGGACATTTATCACTTACAGGTTAAAAAGGACAGAGATATGCAGATTCATAAGATTGATAGATTAATGGATACATACATACATACATACATGCATACATACATACATACATACATACATACATAAGGGGAAAGGAATGTAAGGCTCTAAATCAGTGGTTCTTAACCTGGGGGGTGCACCCCTCTAGGGGGGGACACGAGGCCTAGGGGAAAACTAGGAATTTCTCTCATTATATTTGTTATTCTCTTAACAAGAGCGTGGGCTAATATTGAGAAGTTTATGAACAAATGCAGACGTATCGCCATTACTTTAGTTGCCTATAGGCTACTTAGGGCTTGCCATTTTCTTTAACATCTGGGAGGAAATTTTACTGCTAGATGCAAGGGGGCGTGGAGGGAAGGACCACTTCCTGGAGGGGGCGGGGTAGTAAAAAGGTTAAGAACCACTGCTCTAAATGGATGTAAAAGGTATATAATACATTGGAATCCATAAGGCTCCATGTAGAAGGTTCTAAAAAGATAAGTAAAGGAAAAGGGATCTAAGGTTCTAAATAGATACATAAGGGATATAAGGCTCTATATAAGGGGAGATAAATATAAGGCTGTCAATAGCTACACAAAGCACAGCTGTGTTGTGTTAGGTGTGTGTAATGCCAAGCCTCCCTGTAGAGTGTGAGCGGCAACAACCTGCAGATCCTTGGCCTGGTGCGCCAGGAGGACTCCGGGATGTACCAGTGTGTGGCGCACAGCTCGCCGGGGACGCCCAGCTGTGTGTCCTTGAGTCAAGTAAGTGGCGGTGCCGTGCGGGACAGACACTGTTCACACTGTAGCCCTTTGTTTGCATTCATGAGTACTGATGTAGTGTTGTCTGCATTGGACACAGGCAGTGACTAGTCCAGATAATTCCAGGTTGCTAATAAGCCCAGACATTTACAAGGTTACTGAATCTATTCCAATGTTTCTGGCGGGCAGCTGCAGCCGCTGCTACAGACGCTGCAGTTTTAAAAAGTGTACATTACCCAAGTTATTGATGTTGATGCATGTGATTTTCTTAGCATGGCTGTAAGCATAGCCCTTTATTGTGTTTATTATTCCTTGAAGACTGAATAAAATGCATAGATTACACTGTGGGCAAAGCACACGTCTCCAGTAATGTGTTCATATTTGATTGTCCTGAAGTTTGGAAATATCAAAGCCGGTGCTGAGTGTTACTGACTCACTAAAATGTGATTTACCCGAGAATGACTATTTTGTTGTGGTATTTTGATAATACATTGTCTGGGCTCACCTCCAGGAAGGAGCAGCATGCCCCCACCCACACACAAGGCAGGCCACAGACACTGTCACCAGAGTAAATGGGACAGCTCAGGCACACCACTACTACTACTCATTCATCATCATTTCATGGACGCCTGCTCCTAGGAGCTCCCACCAGGGGATGGCCACGACAGAAGAGCTTCCAACTTGCTCTATCCAGACACTCCCTCCTTGCCTGCTCAAAGATCTTTCCCCCCTCTCCCTAATGTACTCTTGCACCCTATGCCTCCATTTCACTGGAGGTCGTCCTCTAGCATTCCCTCCCTCTATCTCACTCACATACACCCTTCTGGTCATCTTACTCTCCTCCATTCGCTCCATGTGGCCAAACCACTTCAAGGTCTGTCGCTTCACCTCTTCCACCACCCCACACTTCTTCCCTTCACCCCTGTGACACATTCCAAAACACACTTTCATTACTCATTCCATCCATTCTACTCACACCACAAGCACTCCTCAGGTAACTCATTTCCACTGCCTGCACTCTAGACTTTCATTCCAGGCCCACGTTTCAGATGTGAGGGTTGGTACTATTATTGTATTTCTACTACTACTCCTTGGTTTTCAATACTTAGAATGTCTGCTCATTGTTGACACAACTTGTTTGCATCATTTGCCTTCTGTTGGTGTGGCCTTGACAGTCACTGTCTACTAGTCTTTATGCTGTACACAAGAATTACTCCTGAGAGGGGAACTCTTTGATATTGAAGCTGCTTAGGTAAAAATAGGTTTTCAAAAATGGAACTGGAGATCAGTCTTCATATTTCCTCCAGTGTCTTTGTTAGTGTGACAGCTCAAGTGTGTGGACAACTGAAACAAACAGTGGCAGAAATATTGCTAACACTCAACTCGTATTTTTGGTAATAATTGCATTTGTAGAATTTTTGTCTAAACTTCCTTTGTGTATTTTGAGCTTTGAATGCTCTCCATGAAAGGGTTGTAGCACTCCGTCACTCACCATCTTTTCACACATTGAGGATGTCCAGAGAGTCACGCTTCATTCCCTTGTTCAGGAAAAAGTAACATTAGAATTCTTCAGTGTCAGTTGTTGGTTCAGTCTTTGCCTTAGCAGCAGGGTGTTGGCGTCTCAGGTAAGAGGTCACTTATATCGCCCCGTGACCCAAGTCTAGTAATCTTTTTGTTAGTTACTTTCCATAAAACTAATTACTGTTGATAGCTCTCACCCAAAGGAGGTTTACTTATAACTGTGAAGCAGCAAGATAGATGCATCATCTGTTTTGAGTCCACAAAGCTACATCAGTACTTACCAAAGCTTAATCAATTATAAAATTTAATTCATATGATTTTTCTTATACATTTCTTGTATTCTTTTCTTAAAATATTTACCTTTTATTCATCTATTTAGTACTCTAAGGCATTTCTGAAGAAGGCTCTCACCCCTCAGAGGAGCAAGACCCTGGCGGCAGGCACCCCAGGCCCCCTTGGCTGCTGCAGGCCACCTCCACCAGCAACAGGTTCATCACGCTGGCCTGGCATGAGCCGGAGCTCAACACCGACCACACTGTGGGATACTCAGTCGTCTACAAGCAGGAAGGATCACTCAGGTCAGAACCAAAGGACACAACCTGGGAATATTTATTGCATGAAAAATTCAACACAATACTACTACTGTTAAGATGTAGTTAGCAAATACAGAGTTATCCAACTTCCATTCCAGTGATTATGAAGAAATAATAACATTCTAGTGAGTACATATACAACATTTCATCAAAAGTAAGTAATTCACATCACTTTCCTCCCTTCACTGCAGAGAACGCGTCCAGAACGCGAGTGCAGCTCCTCCAGCGAGGGACTGAATGAATACAAGACCCAGATCAGCGACCTAAGTCCCGGGAGTAACTACATGGTGCGGGTGGTGGCCCACACCTCCGGCGGCCTGGTGGGCGCCTCCACACACGAGGTGCGGGTGTTCACCAAGCCGGACCTGGACCTGCCCTCCGCCCCAGAGTCTGAAAGTTGTCCCCACCTCACCCACCAGTCTGGAGGTCACTTGGTCGCCGCCCGGAGTGGCCAAAACGCCCATCACGGGATACACCATGCTCTATACGCAGGTGTGGACGGCCTTATAGAACTGTGCGCCAAATGTGGAGTCCCTTTTGCCTAACAAAAGTCTCCCCATATCCTTGTGTGTCATTAGTGACCTTACTTGGAGTACAGGGTGACCATAGCCGTGTGTTTGTACAAGTGCCAGTGTGTATCTTAACCATTGTCTCCCTTGTAATTTTCTCCTCAGGTTGGGTCAGCAGAAGAACACGAGGTAGAGGTCACTGGTACGTCACATGACCTCCAAGGCCTGGACCAGGTCACTGAGCACAGCGTGTGGCTCACCGCCGTCAACAGTAATGGCGGGGGAGACGCCATCCCGGAGGTCACTGCCAGAACCTTCTCAGACGTGCCCTCAAAGGAGCCTCAGAATGTGAGCGTTGAGGCTGCCAGCTCAAGGGTGAGTTGTGGAAGGCTTCCAAGGCAAAGATGCATTTTTAAACTCATTTTTAAATAGCTTTCTGCTTTGTTCGTTTCTTTCACATCATCTCTACAAGTTGCACATTCATTGTTTCAGTATTTTTAACCCTTGCACATTCATTATATTTCATTATATTTGACCCGTCCCCTGCGATTGGCACAGATTTGGCCTTCACAGGTAGCCTGAAAACATATACTCCCAGGTCTTTCTCTGCCTCTGTGGTGGATAGTGGAGTGTTTCCCATGTGGTATTGGTGTGCTGGATATCCTCTCCCAGGGTGCAGGACTTTACATTTTTCTCCACTGAATTGTAGCAGCCAGTTTTTGTTCCATTCCTGTAGCTTGGTGAGGTCTTCTGGTAGGAAATCCACAGTCAGGGGGTTAAGTTGAAGCACTCACGGCCTCACACAATGTTCAAACTTTTTAGGTTGTATTTTCATCATTTCTCATATATCTTTTTCCCTCACACGGCCTTTCCCTTCAGAGCCTCATCATCCACTGGGAGCCTCCGCTGGCCGAGCACCAGAATGGGATCATCACCAGCTGCAAGATCCGCTACAAGGAGCGTGGCAAGTCAGGTTCCTCCAAGACCAGTGCCACAGATGGAAACAGACGACTCTTTGCCCTCACAGACCTCAAGACTCCCCTCCCAAGGTGTGCAGGACTTTATATTTCTCTTCATTGTAGCCACAGACACTTTTTGTTCTCACTGTTCATTTCCCATTTCCTTCTGGTTCTCCTCCTATTAGCCTCTCTTTCCTTTCCTTACTGTTCATTTTGTTTTTCCTCCTGCTGTTACAATTTCCCTGTTTGCCCTGCCAAATATTCTCCCGTCATTCTCCTGCGTCTTACTTCTCTGCATTTCCTGGTCTGCCTTCCTTCCTTCCTCTTATACTTTACATCTCCATTTCTCCTCCTCCTTCTTTTCCATGTTTCCCATCTCTCAAGTTTCCTTCCCTTATCCCATTCTCCTCCTCCTCCTCCTCCTCAATGATTTTGATGTCGATGGAACTTAGATTTATTCATTTTGTTTCATTTAATCTCTCTCTCAGGGGGAAGACTTACACAAAGTTATTTTTTTACTTCATTTATTTATTTCTTGATACATCTTATTGTTCTCCTGGGCCCAGATTCACTAACGCCTCGCAGATACGACAGTCTTAAGTGGATCCAATATGGCGGAAATAAGAATGTCGTATCTTGCGATTCCCCCAAAAATCTTACCGCCATGTTTAGATTTTCCTGCCTTAACGCTGTTTCACACTCCCGCCGACAGACGGCGTAGTGTGTTGTTGACATATTTCGTTAAACCAATGGCAGCGCTCGATACATACGTACTCAAGAGACAGTAGCCAATCACAGGAACCTCAACACCAGTGCAGCACGTGGCCCGTGACAGAGGCAGGCGATGTCTGTGACAGAGGCAGGCGATGTTGTCTGCCCCACCGGGAGTACGGAGATGAAGTGAGGAAGTTCAGGTAAGCCAATCACTTGTCATGTGGAGAGTCAGCTTGGTATATTGTTGCTAAAACGTGCTAGGGAGTGAAACATTTTTGTTAACCTGCATGAAGGTATCCTTTAGGTAATGTTATAAACCTGTCTTTCTGTCAGTTCTTAGCCATGACTTTGTCCTCCAAGTTGTCCATGATCAGTCTCATTACCCTGTTTTGACCTCCTCTGTAGGTAAAAGTGTAATATACTTGCATGCACCAAGTTATCTCACCATGGAGGGGAAAGGATATGGGTGCACACACACTTCAGTACGTGATGTCATTTCAGTATTTTCATAGAGGTGAGGCCATTTACTGAGCAGCAGAGCTTAGCAAACTTATCAGTCATTAAGATTTGCCACTTCTGCCACCAGGGCACTGCCCAGTAATGTGGCTAGGATTAGGAGTGGAGCTCAGACATTGTCAGCTGCTCAGATATGGGGAAATAGATAAAACAGCATACTTTCCAAAGAGCAGCTTGCTGTATTATGGCTTAAAACACTGTCGCTCTACTATAAGTGCAATAACAATAAGTAAAAAGCTCTTTCATAGTGCTTGAGATAAACTAACTTCCTATTAAAACATAGATACTTTAAATTCACTATTATAACTTAGTCATTGTATTTCTTTGTTTTCTTCATTTCCACAGATTAAGTTTATTAACTATGTAAACTTTTTACTTCATTGCTTCTTAACCTTTAACTACTAGCCAGTCACTTTTACCTCTCTCTCTCTCTCTCTCTCTCTCTCTCTCTCTCTCTCTCTCTCTCTCTCTCTCTCTCTCTCTCTCTCTCTCTCTCTCTCTCTCTCTCTCTCTCTCTCTCTCTCTCTCTCTCTCTCTCTCTCTCTCTCTCTCTCTCTCTCTCTCTATCTCTCTCTCTCTCTCTCTCTCTCTCTCTCTCTCTCTCTCTCTCTCTCTCTCTCTCTCTCTCTCTCTCTCTCTCTCTCTCTCTCTCTCTCTCTCTCTCTCTTATGATCCTGGTTATGATGACCAAGCAAATAACTTTCCTTTTATAGGAGACTGAATGTCACCTGATGGTGTAGTGGGTGCTACAACACCTAGCAGCCCATATGTCCCAGCAGTGGTGCAGCGTCAGACCCTTAAACTTCCAGGCAGGAGACACAAGATAAAAGATTCTGAAGAAGCAAGACCAAGCATATATTACTGGATAGTTTGCAGAAATGTGTAGATTTCCTTGAATAGTTTCAACCAGAATGACTGCAATAGCTGGAGCTTTTCAGGACTTTGTTGAATATTGCAGGGCATGAAATTCTGTATTTCTTATGCATCATTAAAGGTCTCTTTTGGTTTCTTCAAACATGTTTTGTATTTGCAATTTATTTAATTGTTTTCTATAGGAAATAACATATAAAAAGATGTTTAATAGCAGACTGTGAAGAATTGCTCCAAATAGTACACACCACAGGTGCTATATGCTTTACATTTTATTAAGTGTATAATAAGCTCAGCCATATTGTCCTGCAGTTAATTTTTAGAGTCAGATAATTGCTCCCCTTTTTTTACAATTTAAGTTGTGATTGTGTTCATGTATACCAGCAGTTCTTTCTTTAATTATATTAGTAAAGAAGTTTTTATTATATATATGAAGTCAGATTAAGTGACTTTCAAAAGCATCATAATTAAGTTAATTTAGCCTGTGTCACTCTCAAAGTTATACGCCTCCTTGGTCTAGTGGTTAGCGTGCCTGGCTTCTGCTCCGCAGGCCCGGGTTCGAATCCCGGCCCAGGCAGTCGGCGTGCAGCTCACCCAGCTGTTCATCCTCCCTCTCAGGCTGGTCGATAAATGGGTACCTGGGGAAGGTAATATGTGGTAACCCAGATATCACACTGGCCCTGTGTCCCGGGGTAATGGGGGCTCCCTTCCACCACAGTCTCAAAGGTCAATGTTACGGAGATGAGCACCGAGGCCATGCGCTGCTACTGCGTATCCCCCCAACTTTACTACTTTTACTCTCAAAGTATATAATTGTGTGTTTGTGTGTATGTGAGTGTGTGTGTGTGTCACATCCTGGAAAGCCCAAGACTTCTCTCAAAACTCTGATGACTCGTGAAAGAGTCTGGCTTCCAGCTATATCTTGAGAGCCAACAGTCTCCGTGGAAATTTTCTAGGTATAGTGGAATATGTTTTGACAGTGGGCAGTGCCTTTGTCTTTGAAGAACTCTGCCGAGTTCTTAACGAAACACACCCATACACCAATTTGCTCGATGATTTCCTGTATTTTATTGCCAGTACACTATTTAACACATTTAAATATTTAATAATGTATATATCAATGCCCACTTTTTCATTATGTTCTCAACTTGTGCCAGCAACATATGAGTCAGTACTTTAGTAAGGTTAGGTTACATAAATGAAAAAAAGTGCATATTTGAGTTAAAAACAGAAACATTATTTTCTTGTCAATACCCAAAAAATAACTTGAATTTCAAGAGGAGAAAGAATTTTTTATAGTCTATGGACAAAGAACCTTTATTTTCTAGTTTTAATGTTGTGCTATAAGTAGAAAATGAAGTAATTATATATTTTTCACTTAACCTTTTTGCATGAAATAAATATCAATATATATATAAATATTTTGCCTCAACCTAAAATAAAATACTTTTTCAATTATAGTAGCTATGAAACTATGAGTGGGAATAAAACTGGGTGATGAATCAAACCTTGACGGGTGTTGCTAGGTTGCTAATTTACCAGCAATAGGTTACCATGTGATGGAGATGAGCACCAAGGCCACACAAAGCTATGTGTATGCCCCCAACTTCGCCCTAACTTTACTAGACACTTCATCTATAATACCCAGTAAAACTAGCATACTAAATAGTAAATGTAATACCTTAATACAGTAAACATCATTGAGACAAGAATGAGCCATGGGATGACTAAATTACCAAAATATCCAACAAACATATAATGCATGTTGCAAAGAATGGGTAATTGCTTAGCAGGAGCAGTCTCTTTGAGATGCATATTACTTATTTCCTGTGGTATGTTATGTTGCTTTTTAATGGGGATCTGTTTATTACCACAATAATTCAGCTATGAAAGTGCTACAGCAAATTTACCCCAGAATTCACTATAACAAGCTCTGCGGCATATATCGTCCAGCCGTCTTCACTCCCAAATCTATTTACAAACTAACAGACTCATTTTAACCTAGTGGATGGTAACCTAACTCTGCTAAAATTGTAAGCTATAATTGCCGCTGGGGATAGTAGCCTATCGTTACAGAGGAGAGTAAACTGTCAACCCAAGTATGAGACTCACCAAATCAACTCTAGTACTTTCAAATTTCATTTCACTTTCGTGAACTACACATGTTCATACCAGTAAGCGTAGCCCTGTACAGTTTCACAAAGCTTTTTAACACATTAAGAGTTGCTGGAAGGCTGAATCAGACATACAGTACCACCATCCTCGCCTTTTCTAGAACGACACTGTACATATAAATACAACTCGTACAGTGTCGTTCTAGAAACAGCGGGGATGGTGGTAGTGGTACTGGATGTCTGATTCAGGCTTCCAGCAACTCTTAATTACGGTTAAAAAGCTTTGTGAGACTGATCAGGTCAACGCTTGCTGGTCTGAGCATGCTCAGTTCACGAGAGACCAGTGTTTGTAAACAAAAGCATTGAAGGTGGGGACATCAAATATCACAACACTGGTTCAGGATTTTCTAGTATTACCGTCCATAGGTACGTGTCAACGTGTGGTGTTCAGGTTTTGTAAGTTTTCTAAAATACAGATAATGAAAATTTGAATTCATCAATGTTTTTTATTTGAAATATCAATATAGTATTGTTTTCGTCTATTGGACTAATCGCTAGCTAGTATCGGAATTGTGAATTTATATTGTGTATCGGGTATTTGTGTCTCCAGTTAACGAATATTGGTTATCACTGATAAGGTTTTCCATTATCAGTTATCGGTTATAAGGTTTTCTGTTATCAACCACAGATGTTGCGCCGACTAAACCAAACTTTCCCAACTAGTCTTGCTCACTGCTTCTCCAGGGGAACCGAGGCCTCGTGGAAACTACTACCGCTGGAAATACCCACAACTCCTACGAAAGCCTTGTCAAATATGTGTACCTCCTTTTTTTTTTTTTTTTTTACAGCAGAGGAGACGGTTCAAGGGCGTAAAAAAAAGAAAACAATAATGAAAAAAAGCCTGCTACTTACTGCTCCTGAATAGAGAGAGAGAGAGAGAGAGAGAGTGTGTGTGTGTGTGTGTGTGTTGAGTGCTGAAATGTTTAAGTA
Organism: Eriocheir sinensis; assembly: GCF_024679095.1. NCBI lineage: Eukaryota > Metazoa > Arthropoda > Malacostraca > Decapoda > Varunidae > Eriocheir > Eriocheir sinensis. Next base: position 153,262 of record NW_026112202.1, on the reverse strand, counting down.
TACAACCTTATTCATGTCTGTGCACTCCATGGCTGGGAAGACACAAGGAGCCGGCCAACACGCTACCCTTCCAGACGTCTCAACACAAGGCAATCCGTGCGTGTGTGTGTGTGTGTGTTGCTGCTCTGTGCCTCTTGTATTCTCTCTGAAGATCACACTCTGTCAAAACATAAAAGAATATAGAATTTCTGCCTCAGCCTGAGTTTCCTTCCCACCTCTTACACCCAGAACCAAAGGGACATCCATGCTATAGTCAGAGGTGGGCAAGCGCAGTACTTAGTGCGGTAGTACTGAATCACAAAAAGAAGTTACTGGTCGTGAAGTAAGGATGTTATGCAAGAAAAAGAAGTTACTGGTCGTGAAGTAAGGATGTTATGAAAGAAAAAGAAGTTACTGGTTGTGAACTTATGACGTAAAACAAAAAAAAGAAGTTACTGGTTGTGAACTTATGACATAAAACAAACAAAAAAGTTACTGGTTGTGAGCTTATGACGTAAAACAAACAAAAAAGTTACTGGTTGTGAGCTTATGACATAAAACAAACAAAAAAGTTACTGGTTGTGAGCTTATGACGTAAAACAAACAAAAAAGTTACTGGTTGTGAACTTATGACATAAAACAAACAAAAAAGTTACTGGTTGTGAACTTATGACGTAATACAAATGAATAAGTTAGTGGTTATGAAGAAGTGACATTAAGCAAAGAAAAAACACACAAAATCACGCAAATCACTGTCCCTGGAAAAGCAAACGGAGGGAGTGGTCAAAGAGAGGCCAATTTCGTCTTCTGGGATCAAACTCTTCCCTCCTTCAGACCGAAAACAAATGCCGAGGAACAGTGAGAGGCATTACTTAGCTTCTTGGTGGACAGGCTGTGGCAAGGCATGGCAGGCTGAGCGCTCCAGGAAGGAAATGACTCAAGCTTTTTGGCTCTGAAACTGAAAACAATGGAGTGAATTGGGCACAGAAGAAGGTAAGGAAGGAATGGATGTGGGAAAGGGAAAATTGATGATAGGAAGTGCAGAGAACTCAAAGGATAAGAGAATAAAGGAAGAGATTGAACAGAGAAGCGAGTATGTGACACCAGGCTCACAAATCTACCCCTGGAAATGCCCACAACTCCTAGGGAAGCCTCGTCAAATTTGTGTTTCTGAAGTTCACGGCGCAGAAGAAGGGTCAAAGTATCACAACGCTCACAAAACTACCCCTGGAAATGCCAACAACTCCTATGAAAGCCTTGTCAAATTTGTGTTTCTGAAGTTCACGGCACAGAAGAAGGGTCAAATTACCACCAGGCTCACAAATCTATCCCTGGAAATGCCCACAACTCCTATGAAAGCCTTGTCAAATTTGTGTTTCTGAAGTTCATGGCACAGAAGAAGGGTCAAATTACCACAACACTCACAAAACTACCCCTGGAAACGCCCCACACTACTCCTACGAAAGCCTTGTTAAAAATTAGTTTCTTGGGTTCACGGCACAGAAGAAGGGTCAAATTACCACCAGGCTCACAAGACTACCCCAGGAAATGACCCCCACAACTCCTACGAAAGCCTTGTTAAAAATTAGTTTCTTGGGTTCATGGCACAGAAGGGTCAAATTACCACAAGGCTCACAAAACTACCCCTGGAAATTACCCCCACAACTCCTATGAAAGCCTAGTGAGCGACGGTTGGGATCCTCAGTGATGAGCCTCCACACTACCCAAAATAGATGATACATAAACTGATCACAAATGCTTTGATATGAAATGGTTTGTGTGAGGGCTGATTTTTTCTCACTTTTCTCGCTTGGAGGGACCATTAAGAAACATGGTCCCTACCACCACCACCACCACCACCAGGTTAATTAAGGGAAACAGAGGGACTAGGGAAGGAAGATCAAGGAAAAGAGGAAATCAGAAGAAGGAATAGAGGAATAGAGAAGGAAAATATGGAGGAAAAAAGAAGGAAAAAGGATGAGAGAGAGAGAGAGAGAGAGAGAGAGAGAGAGAGAGAGAGAGAGAGAGAGAGAGAGAGAGAGAGAGAGAGAGAGAGAGAGAGAGAGAGAGAGAGAGAAGGATAGATATATAGGATAGGGGATAGACAAGGGAAAAAGAAAATATACATTTATTTAAGATTAAATGAAAATAATTGCCTTATGCAATATCCTATGGTCAGACGATCATAACACTCTGGCATCTTCAGCAATGGATGCAACATATGACATGTCTTAAACATAATGCATGTGCTCACTTGTTGCCAATAATCATAACACTCGTCGTTCCACAAGCAGTGGTTTGTATCTCTCTGCTTACATCACAACCATTATGTGCTCTCCTCACAAATCCTAGTAACACATCCTATGGTATAATCTACTGCAATTCGCGGAAACACCAAATCATGCCACACGCAGTGCTTTCCATCCCTGCTTAACATTGCAAACAAATAATCACTATCCTGTACAATCCTACGACACATCTCCTCACAATATAATCTCCTCATTAGGAAGGACAGAAAGGGCACGAACTGGATGAAGAGAATAGGGAAGGAATTTGAAAGGGAATGGAAGGAAAGGGAAGGGATGGAGACACTTGGGAATGAGTTTGAAAGGGAATGGAAAGAAGGGGAAGGGATGGAGACACTTGAGGAGATTGAAAGGGAGGAAAGGGATGAGAAAGAGTTTGAAAGGGAATGGAAGGATAAGGAAAGGAATGGAGACACTTGGGAAGGAGTTTGAAAGGGAATGGAAAGAAGGGGAAGGGATGGATACACTTGAGAAGGAGATTGAAAGGGAGGAAAGGGATGAGAAAGAGTTTGAAAGGGAATGGAAGGATAAGGAAAGGAATGGAGACACTTGGGAAGGAGTTTGAAAGGGAATGGAGGGAAGGGAAAGGAAGGATTCTGAAAGGGAATGAAAGGAAAAGGAAGGGATGAAGGGACTCGGAAATGAGTTACAATATGGAAGTATAACATGGCGAACCTAAACTCCTCTACGCATGCAATCAACAACACCAGCTCCTCACCTTCTTGGCGGCTGGGTCCTTAGCTTCCCGGCGGCCCGTCTTGGCGGCCTGCATGCTGTCGTACGCCTCGTCACGCTGGAACACTGACGCATCCTCCTCCAGAGCCTCACGCAGCAGCCGCTTCTGTAGACTCTGAGTTCCCGGCTGAAGGTAAGGAAGGCAGGGATCAGTTTAGTTTACAGAAGAGCCTCATTGACATAACTCCTATAAAGAAATAAATAGAAATGTGAGGCCAGAAGAGAGGTCAGTATTGGGTGGCGAGGTGTTATGATGCTCCCCTCGTGAAGGAGTTAAAATTGTAATGGAATATGAGAGGCCAGAAGAGAGGTCAGTATTGGGTGGCGAGGTGTTATAATACTCCCCTCGTGAAGGAGTTAAAATTGTAATGGAATATGAGAGGCCAGAAGAGAGGTCAGTATTGGGTGGCGAGGTGTTATAATACTCCCCTCGTGAAGGAGTTAAAATTGTAATGGAATATGAGAGGCCAGAAGAGAGGTCAGTATGGTGAGGTGTTATAATACTCCCTCGTGAAGGAGTTAAAATTGTAATGGAATATGAGAGAGAAGAAGAGTATAGGAAAAATCAAGGTATCTCCTCTGCCAGGCATTGGATAGATCAAGATGTCTCCTGTGCCAGGTACTGGATAGATAGTTGTTTTGATGCTCCCCTCATGAAAGAGTTTAAGTTGTACTGGAATATGAGAGAATTGTGAAGGACTCAGAAAGGGAAGGGATGGAGACACTTGGGAAGAAGTTAGAACAGGAATGGAGGGAAGGGAAAGGGATGGAGACACTGGGAATGAGTCTGAAAGGGAATGAAGAGAAAGGAAAGGGAGAGGAAGGAAAGAAAGATAAAGAAGAAAAACAACAGAATACAGAAGGAAGATAGTTACTGAAGGAAGAAAAAATGAAGAAGTAGTAAGAAAGAGAGGAAGGATAAGGAGGGAAGAGAAAGGAAAGAAGGATAAAAAGCAATAATAATAATAAGACAAGGGGTTGTGTGTGGGAGGTCAGTATTGGATGGCGAGGTGTTCTGATACACCCAAATACTCACATAACATCACAAGGCTCAAGTTTCTATGCATATGCCAAATATATTCTTTGTATATTTTTTCTTATTCAACAAGAAGAATTTTCTACACCCAAATATGACTGGTATTAATGATTTTAGTCTCCTGTGGTATTAAAGAAAGTTGTGTAAGGGATTTGTTCAGTTGAGTATGTTTTGGGGGACAAGGATCAAGAGGGAAGCCAAGGGGAGAGAGACTTCATGGTACTACATAAAAGAAGGAAGCATAGAGGAATTTTCTGAGTCAAGACCTGTAGTGACTGAGGTTGTGTTAGGTTAAGTTCAGGGTATCTTCAAACACACGACAGCCAGCAACTTAAGGTATAAAGCAACAAAGAATGACCTCACTTTGTTGTATAGAAAGTGTCATTAGTAAGGAAGCATATATGAATTTTCTGAGTCAAGACCTGTAGTGACTGAGGTTGTGTTAGGTTAAGTTCAGGGTATCTTCAAACACATGACAGCCAGCAACTTAAGGTATAAAGCAACAAAGAATGACCTCACTTTGTTGTATAGAAAGTGTCATTAGTAAGGAAGCATATATGAATTTTCTGAGTCAAGACCTGTAGTGACTGTTTGAGGTTTTGTTAGGTTAAGTTTAGGGTATCTTCAAACACATGACAGCCAGCAACTTAAGGTATAAAGCAACAAAGAATGACCTCACTGTGTTGTATAGAAAGTGTCATTAGTAAGGAAGCATAGATGAATTTTCTGAGTCAAGACCTGTAGTAACTGTTTGAGGTTTTGTTAGGTTAAGTTTAGGGTATCTTCAAACACATGACAGCCAGATCTATACAGTTTTGTATCTTTTGGGGCACAATCAACACTAGGAAAGCCTCCAGCATGGGTCTACACACCTTGAGGGATGCCTCCACCCAGTCAAGGGGGTACTCTTCATCCTGGTCCAGCTCGTCATCTGAGTCCTGCAGAGGGTTGAGTTTCCGCGTGCCTAGCTCTCCCCCAACCTTGTTCTTGTTCTTGCTGGGAAGGATCAAGCCATACCTGTGGGTGAGGAGCGTGGGTGAGGACTGCTGCCCGGGGCATGCCACAAAACAGTACACATGAATGAGGAGACTAAGAGAGGTCAGGTAGTCCTAAGAAACCTCTCCAATAACACACATCCTTCCTCCCCCCTCAACGCCTGAAGGAAATGAAAGGGAGAGCTCAAAAGAGGATAAATAAGAGGTATAAGGGTAAATAAAAAATAAAGAAAAGAAAATGTAGTATGAGAAAGTGTTTTCGACCTTTCCAACAATACAATACATGATAACAATAAGCAAGACTGGTGGTGTCAGTTGGGGAGTTTCCGGGAGTAAAGAGTGTGTATTTTTCCTACTGACTAGTATTGGGGCAAAGGAGCGGGAAGGGAAAGGAATGGAGAGGGGGAGAGAAGGTAATAGTCAGTCAGGCCAAGGAAATCTCTCCCACCAATACTGTTTTGTTCTTGACTCTTTTTGCTGGGGCAGAGCTTAGCAGGTTTGGGTTCTCTTGATCTACTTTAATTGCTGGAAAAAGAATCTTGTGACTGAAGACTACTTATCAATCACTTGTCCTTCCCATTCACAAAGCCATCCACTTGAAATTCTCAACTCTAGAAGAACTAAATGAAGATATGAATAGAAAGAAAGAAGGAAAGATATAGGAAGGTAAGAAGGAAGGAAGGAAGATAGGATAGTTATTAGGAGAAAGAAGGAAAGATTGATTAAGAAAGGAAGATGGAAAGAAGGAAAGATGTAGGAAGGTAAGAAGGAAGGAAGATAGGACAGTTATTAGGAGAAAGAAGGAAAGATTGATTAAGAAAGGAAGATGGAAAGAAGGAAAGATATAAGAAGGTAGGAAGGAAGGAAGGAAGATAGGATAGTTATTAGGAGAAAGAAGGAAAGATTGATTAAGAAAGGAAGATGGAAAGAAGGAAAGATATAAGAAGGTAGGAAGGAAGGAAGGAAGATAGGATAGTTATTAGGAGAAAGAAGGAAAGATTGATTAAGAAAGGAAGATGGAAAGAAGGAAAGATATAGGAAGGTAAGAAGGAAGGAAGGAAGATAGGACAGTTATTAGGAGAAAGAAGGAAAGATTGATTAAGAAAGGAAGATGGAAAGAAGGAAAGATATAGGAAGGTAAGAAGGAAGGAAGGAAGATAGGATAGTTATTAGGAGAAGGAAGGAAAGATTGATTAAGAAAGGAAGATGGAAAGAAGGAAAGATATAGGAAGGTAGGAAGGAAGGAAGGAAGATAGGATAGTTATTAGGAGAAAGAAGGAAAGATTGATTAAGAAAGGAAGATGGGAATACCTCGGTGGTTTACAAGTGCCTTAGTTTACAAGTGTTTTGGTTTACGAGCAAAAATATTCTCAAAAGTTGCCTTGGTTTTGGAGCGGTGACTTGGTGTTCGAGCATCCCGTTTGTAAAAGTGGAAGGCACAAGCGAGGGTTCCTTTTATTGGACACAAGATGCTCAAAGCTGAAAACAATGGGAATGGAATCTCTAGCTGGTGTCACACTGGGCCTCCAACCACGTTGACTGTAGGCGCAACCGGCAACTCCAACTTTTCTGGGTGTGCGCCACACACGACCAAGTTCGGCTGCCCGTGTCCACAACGTAAATAAACCAGTCGCCCTGTATCCACGTGGCGCCGCTTGTGAGAGCTGTTGTGGCTTGTGCTGCTGCTACTCAAATAATGGACTTGTTGATACAGTTAAATGGAAGGAAGAAGCGGTTGTGGGTGCGATCGCAGCTTCAAAGATGGGAGGACAGGAGTGTTTACCCAAACCAAGAACTCGCTCCGGGTTGGGCGTACGGGCAACCGCGGTTTCTCCTAGCTCCAGCGATTGGAGGAAAACGTCCAGTGTGCCACCGCCTTCAGTCCACGTTATATACTGGCAGCGGCAGCACCCGCGCGCTGCTGTCCGCTGATGTTTGTTAATGCTCTAGTGTGCAATCTTTGTGTTTTCACAACTATATATTATTTATATGTTATACTACATTGTTTATATTATTTATATTATTATACCATATTATTTGTATTCTTTATTACTATTTGTTAGTAAAATTACTTTAATTCTGTATAAAACAACATGTAAAATGATTTTTGTTAATATTGTTTGGGACATGGGATGCATTAGTGGGACTCACATTAACCCTTTTCCTGCAATATAATTTAATCACCATTGAGAACACATATATATAACTGTATATAATATTGAACACATATATACAAACAGTGTAATGCTTCAACATTTCTTAGCTAAGCATCTTGCAGAGATAGCTTTGTGCAACACTGCACTGCCTGACCAACGATGACAGATGTGTGTCAGGTATAACAGGCACGCTAATGCACTTGTCTTTTCACTAACATAACGTTTTCTGTTCATGTACTTACGTTCAATAACTTGATACTGAATTTTATGTAATTCTATGCCAAAAATAAATAAATAAAAATCTGCCGCACCTCAGCGCGACAGTGTTGTACATCCCTACTGGACATTATAAGGGCTACTGGCCACAGTTCAAAGTGTTGTACATCCCTACTGGACATTATAAGGGCTACTGGCCACAGTTCAAAGTGTTGTACATCCCTACTGGACATTATAAGGGCTACTGGCCACAGTTCAAAGTGTTGTACATCCCTACTGGACATTATAAGGGCTACTGGCCACAGTTCAAAGTGTTGTACATCCCTACTGGACATTATAAGGGCTACTGGCCACAATTCAAAGTGTTGTACATCCCTACTGGACATTATAAGGGCTACTGGCCACAATTCAAAGTGTTGTACATCCCTACTGGACATTATAAGGGCTACTGGACACAATTCAAACAAAATATGATTTATGTTTGGAAACCCTGCAGCAGATGCCACATATCAATTTTCACTTAATTTCCGCGCGAAAGAATTGGCGTGCTACTTTGAAATTATCCTGGCCCATATGTGGGACACTCGCAGGCAATTGCACCAGTCTGTGTTTCATATATGGGACACTCGCAGGGAAAGGATTACCGTAATATAAATGGAGAAGTTTGTTTTGGTTTAAGAGTTTTTTGATTTGCGAGCAAAATTCCTGAACGAATTAAACTCGTAAACCGAGGTATGATTGTACACATCTCTCTCTCTCTCTCTCTCTCTCTCTCTCTCTCTCTCTCTCTCTCTCTCTGTACCTATGGTAATAATGTGAGCTACTATTATTGTTATTACTACTAATGTTATTACTATTAATATAAATATTTCAGAATAATTTTTATTGAATTATCTGTCAAGGCTGCAAGCCTTCCCTCTCACAACACTACCACAGCTGTCGCGACTGATGTAAATACTTAGGAAGAGAATTACTATCTTGAGAACGAGTGATGTGTCATACGCCAGTGTGTTGTATGGACATACACCGTTTACTGTTGATGAGGCCCTGCTGCTGCTGATGATGATGATGCAGCACTCTACGTCAACAATTACAATGTTAGCCTCAATAATAGTCTTCGATGCACTTATTCTCAAACATCGTAGTGACTGTGACTTAATTTCTTTCAGAATAATATCACATATATAACCACTAGTTCAGTGTTCATGTCTAATATTTTCATAACACGTGTTATGCACCTATGCGTGTTAGCACCTGCACAGGTGCATCATCAATCCAGATCCAGATCCAGACACACAATACTTCAAACAGCACCAAGGTGTTCTTTCTTGTGAGACAGCCCATGTTATGGAACAAGACCTTAACTTCACAAGCTACTGACCCTTCTTCAACATTAGCCCCAAACTAGTTAATGGCACCCAACATGACCCTCTCCCAGCATGACCTCACCCAAAATGACATCCTCCAACATGACCCTCTCCCAGCATGACCTCACCCAGACCTGGATAAAATCTACAAATGGGCAGAGGAAAACAACATGAGTTTTAACGAGGACAAGTTTGAACTATTAAGATTTGGTAAAACAGACAGCCACGTTACAACATACCAAGACCCTGAAGGAAACAATATCACAAGAAAATCACAAGTGAAGGACCTTGGTATAATAATATCTGAAGATGCCACATTTGACAACCACATAAGAAAGACTCTCAAAATGCAGACAACTCATGGGATACATATTCAGAACCTTCAAAACGAGAGATACACAAACTATGACAACACTTTGGAAAGCCCTAATTCTCCCCCACATTGACTACCGCTCTCAACTCTGGGCACCCCACAAACAAACCCATATAATGCAACTAGAAGGCCTCCAAAGAACTTTCACCTCCCGCATCAAAAAATATCATGAGCACACAGAGGAATCAGAAAATCATGACTATTGGCAAAGACTAACGGAACATAATTTATACTCAGTAGAGAGGAGGATAGAAAGATACCAAGTAATATATACATGGAAAATACTTGAAGGACAACTTACCCCACCCAAAACAGAGACAATAACCCCCAATAACACCAATGATGCAAGAACCGGAAGAAAATGTGTCCAGCACCACCTCCCATCTAAATGCCAAGCTAAAGTAAAGACACTCCAATACAACAGCATCTCAAAAGAGGGGCCAGACTCTTCAACCACCTCCCCAAAGAGCTGGGAAACATTACAGGGGTGGAAACAGAGGTGTTCAAGAGGGAACTGGACAAATTTTTGGCATCAATCCCGGATCAACCAGGTGTCCCGGGATATTCTGCAGCACGACCAGCAACTTCTAACTCCATCACTTCCCAGCTGGAATACATGCAGCAGTGTAAGGGGTGGCGTGGCCCTGCCTCAACGTACATCCAGGGTGTAACGCTCTCTTGAGGCAGAAGCCCTTCAAGGTAAATTCAAGGTACACCAACATGACCCTCTCCCAGCATGACCTCACCCAAAATGACATCCCCCAACATGACCTCACCCAAAATGACATCCCCCAACATGACCCTCTCCCAGCATGGCCTCACCCAAAATGACATCCCCCAACATGACCACCCAGCATGACCTCACCCAAAATGACATCCCCCAGCATGACCCTCTCCCAGCATGACCTCACCCAAAATGACATCCCCCAACATGACCACCCAACATGACCTCACCCAAAATGACATCCCCCAACATGACCCTCTCCCAGCATGACCTCACCCAAAATGACATCCCCCAACATGACCACCCAACATGACCTCACCCAAAATGACATCCCCCAACATGACCCACACCAACATGACCCTCTCCCAGCATGGCCTCACCCAAAATGACATCTCCCAACATGACCCACACCAACATGACCACCCAATATGACCCACACCAACATGACCACCCAATATGACCCACACCAACATGACCCTCTCCCAGCATGGCCTCACCCAAAATGACATCTCCCAACATGACCACCCAACACAACCACACCCGACATGACCTCCCCCCAACATGACCTTTCTGACACTCACTCCTTGGGTTCCTGTGGCAAGGGGAGGGTGGTCAGGTCACTGCTCACCCCTGGTCACCCACACCCTGGGTGACTCTTGTTGAAATGTTGACCTCTGACCTCACCGCCAAGTATCACCCTCGGCCATGGACAAGGAAGACGTATTATGAGACCTGCCAGGCGCTAGACGTAATGGCAGCGACAAGAATCGTGCTGAGGCAAGCAAGACTCAGCTGATCTTGGTCCTGGTCTTGGCAGATTATCGTACTGATCAGAACATCGTATTTTTGGCCGCTAACTAATGCAAATAACCATCAGCAATGAACGATTCTAATTATGACTATAAATTAAGCTTGCTCTGGGGTCGGGCATATCAGTTTTTGCATCAGTTGTCGTACTTATAACATCGTATTTTCCTGTTTATTTTTACCCCTAACTAATGCAAAGAACATCAATAATTAAAGATTTTGGTGAGATTTTAACGATAACTATAAATTAAGCTTGTGGGGGTGGGAGCAACAATATTTTCATTAATTACCGTACTCAACATATGATATTTTCCTGTTTTTGACCCATAACTAACTAATGCAAAATATACGTCGGTAATGAAGGATTTTAACGACAATGATAAATTTAGCTTGTTATCGGAGTGGGCGTGACAGTCTTTGGTCGGTGCCCAGCCTGCTAGTACGGTGCAGCACACAAGGCTTTCGTAGGCATTGTGGGCATCTCCAGGGGTAGATGTATGACCCTGGTGGTAGTGTGACCCTTCCTCTGCACCACGAACCTTAGGAAACACTCATGAGAACTCGATTAATCTCCTTTTTGACCTTTGGCGATGAGAGAGGAAGCGTCTATGGGAGAGATTTTAGCGCCCAAGTTCACATTATTTGACAAGGCTTTCGTAGGCATTATGGGCATCTCCAGGGATAGATGTATGACCCTGGTGGTAGTTTGACCCTTCCTCTGCACCACCACGAGGAAACACTCTTGAGAACCCGATTAATCTCCTTTTTGACCTTTGGCGATGAGAGAGGAAGCGTCTATGGGAGAGATTTTAGCGCCCAAGTTCACATTATTTGACAAGGCTTTCGAAGACATTGTGGGCATTTCCAGGGGCAGATTTATGACCTTTCTAGTAGTCTGACCTTTCTTCTGTACCATAAACCTTAGGAAACACTCATGGGAACCCGATCAATCTCCTTCTTGACCTTTGGATATAGTTAATGTGACAAGGTATATGTGTTTAGGCAATTCTTAATTAATTCTGCATATCACAATTAATAACAATTGTGACATTACTGAGCGGCCGGCGGACTGACTGACAGGTTGGGCAAGTGATGGAATTGTCTAAAATGAGGGATTTTAAATTATAGTTGGCTGACGATTAGAAATGGATCTTATTACCAGTGAAAATTGCTTGCAGGTGTGCGATTGTGCGGAACAGCTGGGATAATTAATAGCGTCTTCCATTTAGCGTAACCTGTTTTTGGGTCATGATCTGTAGAGTCCCTTATAGAGTCCCGACTACCTAAGATTTGGACGCCATTATTGTGCCTGTTTTCGCCGTGCTTTTCAAACGCTATCACACGCTCTCGTGGGGACAACAGGACCAATAATGGCGTCTAAATCTTAGGTTGTCGGGACTCTATCTTTAAAGGAACTATACAGATCACGACCCAGAAACAGGTTACGCTAAATGGAAGACACTATTAAAGAGATCAGAGTCACGAGGGCGATCTAGCTAAATATGAAGAAGATCAAGACAGAATACACAGCAGAGATAACAGAGACAGAACTAGACAGCAATTATGAGATTGGGAGAAATTATAAGCTGTGCGTGAGGTAAAGACACAGAATAGCTACACAGATCGAGATAACAGAGAGATATACATAGAAATAAGGTAAGAATTAAGAGACAGAGAGAAATGATAAACTGTGCGTGAGGTAAAGACAGAATAGCTACACAGATCGAGATAACAGAGAGATATACATAGAAATAAGGCAAGAATTATGAGATAGAGAGAAATGATAAACTGTGCGTGAGGTAAAGACACAGAATAGCTACACAGATCGAGATAACAGAGAGATATACATAGAAATAAGGCAAGAATTATGAGATAGAGAGAAATGATAAACTGTGCGTGAGGTAAAGACACAGAATAGCTACACAGATCGAGATAACAGAGAGATATACATAGAAATAAGGCAAGAATTAAGAGACAGAGAGAAATGATAAACAGCGCGTGAGGTAAAGACACAGAATAGCTACACAGATCGAGATAACGTACAGAGATATACATAGAAATAAGGCAAGAATTAAGAGATAGAGAGAAATGATAAACTGTGCGTGAGGTAAAGACACAGAATAGCTACACAGATCGAGATAACAGAGAGATATACATAGAAATAAGGCAAGAATTAAGAGATAGAGAGAAATGATAAATTGTACGTGAGGTAAAGACACAGAATAGCTACACAGATCGAGATAACAGAGAGATATATAGAGAAATAAGGCAAGAATTAAGAGATAGAGAGAAATGATAAACTGTGAGGTAAAGACACAGAGAGATAAGAGAGACATAAGGCAAGAATTATGAGATAGAGAGAAATGATGATCTGTGAGGTAAAGACACAGAGATCAGAGAGACAGAAATGAGGAAGAAATGTGAGGTAATTAAGGACAGATTAATTAAGCTAAAGAAGTAGAACTTTATATCATGAGGTAATGAGGAACAGTTGTGAGATGAATGAGAATAAAAAAAAATAACAAAGAAATATGAGGATAAATGAGGAATTAAGAATTGTGAGGTAAATAGATTACGAAAACTAAAGAAACCAATATATAGCCGGAGGAATAGCTATAAGATCATCGAGGATTAAACAGTTACGAGGTACAGATCTATAGTATACTATATGAGGAACAACTGTGAGGTAAAGACATAAAATATACAGAGAGCCATAGAGAATTTTATTATAGCATGAGATATACCGTAGAGTAGAGAGAAATGAGACACACTTGTGAGCTTATAGGTGAATGAGGAAAAGATTAACAAAGAAATAAGGAGAATCGAGAAATGAGGAACAACTGTGAGGTAAAAACAATATACAGAGAGCCATAGAGAACTTTATTATAGCATGAGATATACCGTAGAGTAGAGAGAAATGAGACACACTTGTGAGCTTATAGGTGAATGAGGAAAAGATTAACAAAGAAATAAGGAGAATCGAGAAATGAGGAACAATTGTGAGGTAAAAACAGGTTGTATACAGAGACCTACGTACAGAACTTTATATTAGGAGGCAGAGATAAAGGAGGAGCTCCAGTGGTACGTGAAGAAGAAAGATTAACTAACAAATGTGAGGAGGAGAAATTTAATGAGGAAAAAACAACTGTGAAATCAGGACCCGGGAGGATTCTTTCATGTTTTTTCATCTTTTCTTCTCTTCTTCGTATTTTTTTGTTCTTTTCCCTGATTTTCTTTCCTCCTAATTTTGATAGAGTTAGCCACAGCCTGAAACACAAGAAAACACACCAAACAGATATGCCAGGAAAAAAACAATTATACACATGCTCCCTTGCAGAGGTGCCAAGTCTTCATCCTCACCACCATCTATCATCCATTTTCTGGCCCATAACTATTACAACGAACCATCAACAATTAACAAATATAACGAGAAATACAAGTAAATTTTATAAATGGGGTTGAGGGGGTAGTTTTTAGGTGTACACTTGGCATATGACGGTGAAAATGTGGCCGCCTTGCATCGCCTCCTCCTCCTTCCTCCCGCCATCGGTCAGCTGATCCGAGGTGGACGGCGTTCCGCGTGTCGGCCAATTTCCTTGTAATCCAGGACGACACAGACGGCCATGGATGGAAGCAAGGTAGGTAGTCGTGTTATCAGGCATTAGGGCGGGCGAGGAGGGTTAATCAAGGCGAGACAAGTGATAAATAGCAGAAAACATGGACAGGGTGGCGGCGGGCAGGGCGCGTGATGACGATAAGAATAGTTATTTTATCATTATTATTATTTCCTAATCTACAGTGCCAGGGAGGGAAGCAAAGGAGGTGACGTCTTGTTCAGGGTTTAGGAGTCGTCTGGACGGTGAAATAAGGCGTTAAACTTGGAAAAATAGGGGCTGTGGGCAGAGGGATGGCAGCGGTGACGTGTGTGTGTGTGTGTGTTGAGCCAAGCATGCAGGGGCAGGGGCAGAGTCAGGGATGATACCACAGGGGCAGGAGCAGGGACAGGGGTGTGTGTGTGTGGAGAGCGGGACACATGCTGGGGTGTTGGCTCTCTGGGTGTTATTCTATACTTTTCCTCCCTGGTGTGCCCCGTGCCAGGGAGGAGTTTTGTGTGTATTCCCCTGTATTATATTGACCCTAAGGAGAGGCAAGGGTGTAAACCTCCCTGTAGGTGAGGCCCCATTAGATTCATTTATTTATTTATTTAATTTTTATGTTGTGGTCTCTAGCGGTGGTAGGCTTTCTTGGGGGTGCCTGCATGGTGGTCATCCCAAGCCTGTCAAGATGCAGCAGGCAAGTGTTAGAGGTGACTGTGGTCGTTTCAAGACACACCAAACCCTCAGAAAAAAATGGTCTGGTTCAGCAGTGAGGTGAACCTGTGTTAACTCCCGTGGTTTACTGCACCCAACAAGGATATGTTAGAAAAGATAGGGACACTCGGGTTGCAGAGGTTTTGACACTTTCTGGTTCGCCACCTGTGGTTGTTCGCACCTCCGTGATTTCGCGTGCTAGTTGTTTCGCCACTTGAAAGGAGAGGTTCTGCTACTCACCAGGAAAACCTATTAAAATTCTAAAAATGTTAACAAAAAACATCTCCTGCATCCTTTAACCCGTATACAGTGATGTCCTTTGTTAGAGAAAGGGGTCATGGTAGGTTGCATTTTTTTTGTATATTTTTTATTTGCCCATAAAATGAGAAAAAATTTATTTCATTTTATTGCTTTGATATTATACGTATGTTGAGTGACAAATATTATCAATACAAAAAATTAAAGGCCATATAATTGCTCAAAAAGGGAATTGAATATATATGTACTAAAAACTTCCATAAGATACTATACTATATTCATAATAATATACTATATTCGTAATAATAAACAGTGCACAGGTAGAAAATCTGAAAGTGTTAAAAAACATGCCACTCCTGCATGCCGCCTCTTCTAGTCTCAGTTACGAATCATTCATTGCCGCGGACGTTGGGTTAGGTCCAAGGCCAACTATTGTTGCTCAAGCTCTTAGAAATGCTTCAGTGCACAGGTCGCCATCCTCGTATCTGTCCCATAGGTCGAAGAGACGGCCATGCAATCGAGCGTTTTGGGTGGGGGAGCGTATTTAAACTACATACTCCAACCGAACGTTACATAACCTCCTAACCTGGACTACAGTAACCTTACCTAACATTACTGCCACAAGACACTGCGGCTGAAGGAACAATATTAACTCAACTAACCTAACGCACACCACAGTAACCTTACCTAACATTACTGCCACAAGACACTGAGGCTGAAGGAACAATATTAACAACTAACCTAACGCACACTACAGTAACCTTACCTAACATTACTGCCACAAGACACTGAGGCTGAAGGAACAATATTAACTCAACTAACCTAACGCACACCACAGTAACCTTACCTAACATTACTGCCACAAGACACTGAGGCTGAAGGAACAATATTAACAACTAACCTAACGCACACTACAGTAACCTTACCTAACATTACCGCCACAAGACACTGAGGCTGAAGGAACAATATTAACAACTAACCTAACGCACACTTAAGTAACCTTACCTAACATTACTGCCACAAGACACTGAGGCTGAAGGAACAATATTAACTCAACTTAATGTAACCTAACGCACACTTAAGTAACCTTACCTAACATTACTGCCACAAGACACTTAGGCTGTGTGTGACAACTAGCTTAATGGTGTGTCGAGATGGTAGCATATAGTAAGGCGTGTTCTTTGGGGCGCCAACAGTGTGTCCGGTTACTGGTTTGGATGTCACGGCCTCAATGGCTCACGGCTGACACGGCCAGGACTCCTTCAAAGCTCCAGGAAACTAATAGCAAAGAGTGGAGTGATCCAAACAACTGAAAAAATAGCCACAAATGTGTGTGTGGGAACCTGGGGAGTCGCTGGTCAGGAGTTAGTTATAATATATATGGCTAGGCTTAAAAGAATATATGGCTGGGTTAGTTAAAATATACATACATGACTAGGGCTGTAAATATATGGCTGTGTTAGTTTAAATATATGGCTGTGTTAGTTTAAATATATGGCTGGGTTAGTTAAAATATACATACATGACTAGGGCTGAAAATATATGGCTGGGTTAGTTTAAATATATGGCTGGGTTAGTTAAAATATACATATATGACTAGGGTTGAAAATATATGGCTGGGTTAGTTTAAATATATGGCTGGGTTAGTTAAAATATACATATATGACTAGGGTTGAAAATATATGGCTGTGTTAGTTTAAATATATGGCTGGAGTTAGTTAAGAAACGTTATAATACTTAGCAAACCCAACACTAGGGCAAGGTGATGTACTCTCCGGTGCTAAATCTCCCACAGATATACTAATTGGACTTTGCCACACAGATGCTGGACTTTGTGGACCCTGGCGGCCATGGGGAGGTGTCCATGGGCGCTGGGCAAGGCCGAGGAGTACAGCACACTGGATGAGGGGACCATGGTAAGGGGTGGAGTGCTTCAATTCTCTGTTCAGTTATTTTCTTTTCCTTAGGCCAAAAGTTCAGGCTACCAAAAAGGATAATATTAGTCAAAATTTGTCCTAAAAAAAGATATAATTGCTGAAGTGCCATGCTCTTACTGATGAACATGAATTAGCATAGAAACACACACACACACACACACACACACACACAAAGAACTATAGAGGTTTGGAACAGACTAAGTGAAAAAATAGTATCGGCGAAGAGTGTGCAGAGCTTCAAGGAAAAGTTGGATGATTATAGATACGGAGACGGGACCACACCAGCGTAAGCCCAGGCCTGTAAAATTACAACTAGGTAAATACACACACACACACACATGCAGACTCACCATTCTGATAGCCCAGTGGAAAAAGCTCTGCTGCGTGGATCTTAAATGCCACTCTAAGTGAGAAAAATGAGAAAAAATCACCACTCACACAAACCATTTCATAATATATATATATCAATGCATTTGTGATCAGTTTATACATCATCTAATTTTTAGGGTTTATATTATGGCAAAAATTTGGCCTGTCGCTGCTACACACGGCAAAGCCACACATTTGGCCCGTCGCTGCTACTGGGCTAAGAAACTACCCTTGGAAATAATCACAACTCCTATGAAAGCCTTGTCATTGTGTGTGTGTGTGTGTGTGTGTGTGTGTGTGTGTCTGGGCGTCAAAATGTTTAAGAATCTGGCCCTCCTTCACCATTACTTATACCCTAATAATTCTCACCATCAGTCAGTTACCACCCCCTTTACCCCTTCCAGGATGGTGTAGGGCTCTCAGGAGATGGACAAGCAGAAACAGGGGACCAGAACTCACAGGTGTTCTTCATTGAGTGTGTGAGTGCTGCTGTCGTCACCATGAACACCTGCTCGGAGGCACCAAGTGAGTAGATGACGCTACCCAGAGTGACTGAAACAGGGAGGGCTTTGGGGAGTGAATCAGGGCTTGAGGTATCTGAGGTACAGTGAAACAGGGCTTAGAGAGGAGCTGGGGGAGTGAAACAGGGCTTGGGGAAGATATATCTAGGCTTGGGGGTGTTTGAGGTTGAGTGAAACAGGGCTTACATAAGTTCCTAAGTGTGTGTGTGTGTGTGTGTGTACTGCCCCTCACACAAGGCATAATGGTGTATATATATATATATATATATATATATATATATATATATATATATATATATATATATATATATATATATATATATATATATATATCCCTACATTTGATATACTCATTTATTAGTTTGCAAGGGATTTGAATTTTTGTTAAATTTTACTCCCAACAAATTATTTTTATCACAGGGACAAAGGTCTGTACTAAATGTCTGGGCACCTCAGTTCACCTATTTGAAAAGCCTCTCATAGTACTTGTTGGGGTGTCCATGGGGTGTTTTGGGATGCTGGTGATAGTTTTAACACACCCTCTGCACCTTGAATGGGAAAATCACCCATGAAAGCCCTGTTAATCTTCACTGTGGCCTTGGGAAACAGTCATAATAGAGGCTGAAACTCTCTCGTATAAGTTGCTGGCTTTCCACGGATTGTTTTGTGATGCTGGTTATAGTTTGACATGGCTTCTGCACCTTGAAAGGGAAAATCACCCATGAAATCCTGGATAATCTTCTCTGTGGCCTTGGGAAACAGTCATAATGAGAGCCTGATACGCCTGTTTGAGAATCCTCTCATATAAGTTGTTGGCTTTCCATGGACTGTTTTGTGATGCTGGTGACAGTTTGACCCGACTCCTGCACCTTGATAGGGAAAATCACCCATGAGATCCTGGATAATTTTCTCTGTGGCCTTGGGAAACAGTTGTAATGGGATATCATTATGTATAACAATATTGACCTAAGAACATTTAATTCTTTATTTTTCCAAGGCAAGAGTGACCCCCAAACCCTCCCTTCCACAGGACCCGTCAAGCCAGTCCGCCCTGCAAGACTGCCTGGTCAAGATGGGGTCCAGCCTTGCACAGAACTGCTTGGCTGGCTGGCCAGTGCCACAAGTTGGTGGTGACAAAGTAAAGCCCTCCATGACTGCTACAGCCTGATGGATCTCATGGTAGGGTATGATGGGCTGAGAGAGAAGGATGATGTAGCAAGGTAAGGCTCAGTTTATTTTACCCTGCTGCCAACGAGTGAACTTTTGATATGCAGTTTGGAATGTCTGTCAACTTAGGATGTCTGGTGCAGTTTAGGGAAGGGTTAACTTTCTTTTTTTCAGCCTATGTTAAGAGGAGGGAAAGTGTAGAGTGACAGGACTTAGAGGAAGAGAAGGAAAAGGAATGTCAGTTAGAGAAGGGAGGGAAGGAGAATATGGATAAGGATGGGGTGAGAGAGAAAGGAAGAGAAGGGAAGGAAAGAAATATACACAAAAAACTGTAAATGAAACGCAAATAGAGGACCGAGAAGGTGCACATACCCAGATGGAGACAGAGAGAGAAACGCAAGAAGGAACGAAAGAGAGATATATATATATATATATATATATATATATATATATATATAAATATATATATATATATATATATATATATATATATATATATATATATATATATATATATATATAAAGAAAAGATTAGGAACAAGAGGAAAATAAATAAAGGAGGAGGAGGAGGAGGTAGAATATACAAATAAAGATGGAGACAGAGAGAGAGAAAGGAAGGAAGGAGAATATTCAAATAAAGATTGAGAGGAAGAGAATGGTCATCTGTTTTGTCCCCTGCTAGTTGAGCACTCCTGGTCGCATGTTCCTGAAGTCTCTGCGGGTATGTGGTCCCTGAGTGAAGACGCTCGGCTGTAACTTGGCAGCTAACCACGGGCTGTTCTGGAAAAATACTCTCATTGTGATTCCCCCCTCCCAAAATTACCTTAAGTAACTCCAACCAAACCTTACCTAACTTTCCCTAACCTAACCTCACCTATCCTGCCCTGCTCAAGAGTACAGACTTGGGGAATATGCCTCCTGGTAACCCCTGTCATGGCCTGCAGGTGTGTGGTGACCCAGGCTGTGGAGGGTGGCTGCCACACTCACTGCTCCAGCCACTCACAGCTGTACCTCAGGAGCCAGACACCATCTGCTTCACTCCTGCCCAGACTTTGCCACTCACACCCAACAGCTGCTTCATCTTAGGGTGGGACTGCTTGATTATTATAACTTATTATTATCATTATTATTATTATTATTATTATTATTATTATTATTATTATTATTATTATTATTGAGCCAAGAAACAGGCCCTGCTGGAAAGAGTCACAGGCTATAAACCAGAGGGTGAGTGACATTGTTATGAATATTAAAAACATTTTCTTCAATAATCTTTGACAGAGTTGCAAAGCAGCCTGAATCTACGACCTGTTGTTCATTGTTTTTAGGTCTACAAAAACTTGTGTACTCTCAATTTTAGGCACTTGATACACTAAAGCAATTAATAAATCACGAACACAGACTTTACTTGTTCATTATGTATTTATACCTTGGAGGAAGATTTATACCACTTGGCATTCCAAACCAAAACAAACCTTCTTCTTCTTCTTTTGACCTGTATCGCTTTTCATCGGCTCATCACGGCCATCATTTCTTCTGGTACTAACTCTCCTCTCTGCCTCTCGTAGTTGCTACACTGTTTCTTTCTCCCCAGTGTCCTAGACAGCTACAGCCCTTTGTGTTGCTAAGTCTCATACCTGTCAAGCTACTGTGGTGTCTTGCCATAAGATTTTGCGTTTGAGACCATAAGTTTGTGTTGAAAAAACATAAGACTTGACAGGTATGGAACTTCCGACGGACTCAAGCAGGGTGCACGAGGTACCCCCCCACACACACACAGGCACACACACACTAACCGTAACAGTAGCCGTTACTCAGCACGCTCACATGAGTTTAAATATGGCATGTATGATATATTTCAAATTGTTTAAAACAAACATGTTAAAAAAAAATGCCAGCGGAGAAAAAACTTAAGATTTTCAACTTACATTGTAAGACTTTAAAACCACCGAAATTACGTAAGACTTACGCAAAAAACGTAAGACTTGACAGGTATGAAGTCTTGGTGAGAGTGAGTTCGGCCCCTCAGCGGCTCCTTTCGGTACTGTGCGGGTTTCGGCCTTTTGAATATCTCATTACCACGAGTTCTATTGACTAGATTCTGTTCGGTACTTTCCAGATTGAACATAAGTAAGTCTTCGTGGAATCTATTGGAAAAATGTTTCAAGCTATACATGCGGCAGGAGAATGGTGTAAGCTTGGGTGCGAGTATTTAGCTTGTTATAACTGAATGGTAGAGTGTTTCTCACCACTTCACCAGAAAAATGTTAGCATAAACACTTGGGATCAATGTCTTGTAGACTATAGGCACAGTGCATCATGATTTATCACGTGAGAGATTTTAAAGTGTGTGAGTCTTCATAGCATCAACAGGCCTTGACTCTGTTTTAGTTAAAGTAGCTAGTGATCACTGACAATTTTGGGGGGACAGAACTCCTCTAATTGTCGCTGACTGTATGGCTTGTCCCATTGCCTCATGCAGTGTGTGCGTGTGTGTGTGTGTGTGTGTGTGTGTGTATTCACCTATTTGTGACATACAGGAAAAGAGTTACGCTGGCGCTGTCCCGTCTCCATATCCTCTCTTATCCAACTTTTTCTTAAAATCATGAATGTTTCTTGCACAAACCACCTCCTCCTCCAGTCCATTCCACAACTCAATGCTTCTGTTTGGGAAGCTAAACTTTTTCACATCTTGCCTACACGTGGTTGCCCTCAACTTCTTTCCATGTCCTCTCATTTCCCTCTCGCTCCACACACACTCCAGATTCTCCACCCTGCTCGCCACCCTGTACACCGCTATCAGGTCTCCTCTTTTTCTTTTTCTCTCCAGGGTTGTGAGCCCCATGCTTTTGAGTCTCTCCTCGTAAGTCCGATCCCTAAGTTCCGGTACCATCTTAGTTGCCATTCTCTGTACTCTTTCCAGCTTTCTTATATTCTTCTTTTCGTGAGGAGACCAGACCACTGCTGCATACTCCAACCTTGGCCTTATCATTGTAACTATTATTTTCTTCATCATCTCCTCGTCCAAATACACAAATGCCGTCCTTATGTTCCTCAGCAAATTCATAGTTTGTCCCGTTATCCTGTTGATGTGTTTGTCCGGTGACATGTTCTCTGAGACAGTCACTCCCAAATCTTTTTCTTCCACTCCTCTGCATATTATTTCACTTCCCATCTTATAATCATATTCACATCTACCGCTCCTCCAAACTCTATTTTTTTTACATTTCCCAAGGTTGAACTCCATCTGCCATGTACCACTCCACTCCCATATTTTGTCCAGGTCCCTCTGCAATGCCTCACAGTCCTTCACATCATTGACTCGTCTCAATAGCTTTGCATCATCTGCAAACAAACTCACATAGCTGGTCACTCCCTCCACCATATCATTTATATAAACAGCAAACATTATTGGTGCCAGCACCGAACCTTGTGGGACCCCACTCCTCACTGGGCACCAGTTGGAATCCCTGTCCCTAATTATTGTCCTCATTTCCCTGTTAGTTAGGAAGTCCTCCAGCCAGTCCATCACCCACTCCACCCCTATTTTTAATTTTCCAAATTAATCTTCTGTGCGGTACTTTGTCGAATGCCTTTTTCAAATTCAGGTACACTCCATCCCCCCAGCCTTCTCTCTCTTGTATTAAATCTGTCACCCTTGAGTAATTTTTTTTTTTTTTACGTTGTTGCCTATTGCGCCGGTAGGCATCTTCCCGGTGTGGCCTGATGGTCGACCCAAGGCTTCTTCCAGGTGGGGCCTGATGGTCGGCCCAAGGCTTCTTCCAGGTGGGGCCTGATGGTCGGCCCAAGGCTTCTTCCAGGTGGGGCCTGATGGTCGGCCCAGCCGTTCTAAGCATGGCAGTGTTTATAGTGGCGCCATCTTGCATTGGCTCATGCTGCCCCCGGAACTCGTTCTTGATTCGCTTGGACGGCTTCCTCTAGAGTCCGGGTTGATGGGTGGTCTTCAGGACAGCATGTGGGTAGTTTTAAGCCACTCGGCGGTGACTGAAAAATCCGAGTGGTAGCGTGGGGATTCGAACCCGCGTCGTCCATCACGCGGTGAATGTGGGCCCAGTACGCTACCAGTTCGGCCACCGCCTACCCTAAATAACATAACGAGTTGGTGACACAAAATCTCCCTCTCCTGAATCCAAACTGGCAGTCCGAGATAATTCTCTCCCTTTCTAAAAAATCCAACCACCTGTTTTTAAGTAGCCTCTCACATATCTTCGCAACCACACTAGTGAGTGATACCGCTCTGTAATTTAATGGGTCCTCTCTCTTTCCTCCTTTATAAATTGGTACTATGTTTGCTCTCCTCCAATCTTGTGTGTGTGTGTGTGTGTGTGTATATATATATATATATATATATATATATATATATATATATATATATATATATATATATATATATATATATACATATATATATATATATATATATATATATATATATATATATATATATATATATATATATATATATATATATATACAGTTAATACATAGGCCAAATACTACTACATGCTGTCCTGAAGACCACCCATCAACGCAGGCTCTAGAAAAGCCTGTACAGCGCAAGTGAAATCATGAATGAGCTCCGGGCATGAGCCAGTAATAATGGCGCCATTATAAACAATTACCTATGCCATGATGGGCTCGGCCAACCATCAGACCCATAGGAATTATCCTACCGGCTAATAGGCCACATGTATATATATATATATATATATATATATATATATATATATATATATATATATATATATATATATATAAAAAAAAAAACAAAAAAACATTAAAGCAAAAAAAAAAAAAATTTTAATTTTTTTTTTTTTACCGTTTTTTTTTTTTTACAGCCTGTCTCCAAGTGTATATTTATGAACCATTATTTGCAGGATCAGCGATGTGGAACCAGCTGTGCCACCACCACCACCAGGGGAGCCACTCACTGCCACAAGAAGGAGGGAAGCAGGTATGTATGTATGTATTATTATTATTATTATTATTATTATTATTATTATTATTATTATTATTATTATTATTATTATATTATTATTATTGTTGGACTGTTGAAGCCCAACCAACAGGTCCTGTTGGCAGTAAGGGCAGACACCAGTACTGGTATTGGCAGTACTGTGTGACACAGTCAGGGCACCAGTCTGCTCATCAGTCTGGTGCTGCTGTAGAGTCGGTACTGTTAGGACCTGTCCTGTACTGGTACCTGCCCAGGCCAGCCCTACCCCCAGCTGGACCTGTGTGTTTAACCCTTTTAATGCTAAACCCTTGCAGCGAGGACCACCGTAACTTGCCGGTGGTGCTAAATCCTTGCAGCGAGGACTAGCGTAACTTGCCGGTGGTGCTAAACCCTTGCAGCGACTCCAGAACTTGCCGGTGGTGCTAAATCCTTGCAGCGAGGACCTCCGTAACTTGCCGGTGGTGCTAAATCCTTGCAGCGAGGACCTCCGTAACTTGCCGGTGGTGCTAAATCCTTGCAGCGAGGACCAGCGTAACTTGCCGGTGGTGCTAAATCCTTGCAGCGAGGACTAGCGTAACTTGCTGGTGGTGCTAAACCCTTGCTGTGATCACCAGTCGCACTCAAATTTCCCGCATATGAGAGTGTTCCAACACTATTTCTCACCCCACAGCACTGCCAATTGAGTGGGTTTTCCACTAAATTTGGTGGAAAATCATATCAGCCTAGAGCGGAAAAGCGCAGAAAATCTACGGACGAGTAACTGGTGGATGTTGTTGTCCAATATTGCAGCATTTTTGCATAGCTTCACCTCACTGAGTTTTTGACCATATAGTTGTAAATTTTGCATTTGGCAGTACTGCCCTGCCAGCACCCCATCATCAAGTGAGCTACTCAGTAATTGCCTTACGGTTGACCGTCACGCACGCATAAATGTATGTCTTGACAGGCAACACCCCCTGAACGTGCCTGTACGTTCGCAGGAGAGGCTTACATAACCGAATCTTATAGATCTTTGCCTCTTCTTTCCAAAGGTGTTTTTGTTTTTTGGCTGCGGTGAATTGTTTTTGAGATACAGCGGTTGAAAGAGCGTCACTTGCTGAACGTGCCTGTACATTTGCAGGAGAGGCTTACATAACCTAATCTTATAGATCTTGGCTTCCTCTTTCCAATGTTTTTTTTTTGTTTTTTAGCTGTGATGAATAGTTTTTGAGATGCTGAGGTCAAAAGAGACCCCCCTCCCCCAGCTGGGCTGCCCGAGTGCACCTGGGGGATAGTCTCGCTGCGAGGGATTAGCAATGAAAGGGTTAACAGCTGCTGGCAGGTATGATTCAGTGTTCAGAACACTGACCTCTGAATCTAAGGATTGATTAAGTCTGTGCAAAGCTTGAAGCCACAGCCAGCTTTGGTTCCCTGGGCCCATGTAAGGTTTGGGACGTCAGTGAGTGGCAGGCAGTGATGAAACACTGCTGCCTTACAAATTTATTGAGTATTTTAATGCCCTCACTACCATGTGTTTATGCCAAAACAACACTGGCTGCCTGTTTTGCCTGCCCAAAACAAAGGAAATGTCACCTCCTGCCCGGCTGTAACATGCTCTAAGCGCTGATTTACATAGATTTACATAGAAAATCAGACCACACAGACCCCATGGTCCAGACTTGGTGGTCTGTCCTTAAACCTAAGTGATTTTACATTAATCAGAAGACTCCAAAACGTTGCATTTCTACTCTAGTTGATATTAAGTTGAAGGAAGTGACGGTCGAGCTTATTTTTGAAGGAGTCAATCGTGTTACACTGGACCACTGATGATGGGTGCTTATTCCATTCTCGCACTACAACGTTGGTGAAGAAAAATTTGGTGCAGTCTGAATTTACTTGTCTACATCTGAGTTTTACGTCATTGTTCCTCGTGCGCAAAGTGTCATCGATCATAAACAATTTTGATCTGTCTACATTCGTGAAACCATTAAGTATTTTAAAACATTCGATCAGTTTTCCTCGGAGGCGACGACGACGATGGGTGTAATATTTTGAAAGTGTTACTTGATTGTGTTGGAAATGCTGCAAACCACAGTAATAATGATGTCTGCAACATTTATTTAATGGCTGACAACACAACAAAATCAGACATAGCATTGTTGTCTTGCAAGATTTGAAGCAAAACAGTTACTCTATTGGATGGTGACCAAAGAAAACTGTAAACTTGTAAACTGTAACATTTGTTCTTCCTCAAGTCAGCCCAGTAATACTTAACACATGCCAGTGTGTGTTATTTACAGCTTGATACTATGCCAAGGAATGCAGGAATTATTGTTTTGTGCCAAGTATGGAAACAGATAGTGTTTACTTTTACTTAATGGGATAACAAACCATTAGTTAGGGCACTCAGTACACTTGTAATGGAGTGTTAGCAGCACCGACACACTCGGCCAGTGATGAGTCGTGAATGTTTCCCTCAACAGCTGAGGCCCCGGCCTTCAGGACTCCTGCCCGGCCCACTACAGAGAAAGACACCAACAGGTCACTGCTTTGTACACTCTCCACACTTTTATCTCCTCATCTCTATAGAAAGAAGTATTCACTAGTAAATGATGCCCATGGAAGGGAAACTTAAGCACCTGAACTTGAAGAAGAAAATGTCTGAGGCTTCATGGTGAGGACTGTTTCAGGGACGAGCTGTTTGTAAGGAATTTTTGTAACTTACAGTTTACAGTATGTGTGGCCAGTGAGTCATGCTGCCCATCATTCTTCCTGGCATTTCTTGCATGCACACACATCATCCTTTCCTTGGAAATGGCCAAACTGTCCCCATGAAGCTTTGGAGGTGATGAAAAAATTCTCAGGGTCAGCCTTTGTGCATCTTTGGGGAAATGCACCAATGTGCCAATCCACAGCTATAAAAATTAGCAGGCCTGTGACCATGCCTCCATGCTCCTGTGGTCAGCATGCCTGGCTGTTACTCCTTGGGCTCAGGTTCGAATCCCGGCCCGGGCAGTCGGCGTGCAGGTCACCCAGGTGTTCATCCTCCCTTTGGGGCTGGTGGATAACTGTGTGCCTGGTTAACCCTTAAAGCGGTGGCTTGTTTTGCCCTGCAGTCTGTCCTCCCACGCGGGCATATTCGGTAAAAACATGCCTCTCTTCAACCTTTCATATCTTCACTTCTACTTACCTCACATGACTGAATAAAGTATCATTGTAAAGTACTTACCCTTAACTGTCCTTTGACGTTAAGTTGAAGACTATATAACCATTGCTGGAGCGAGTACGGAATATTGAAGGAGGATCACTGAAAACACATTATTATAGACAGTTTTCCATCCCTAGTGGACTTCCCTTTTATGATTTAGTAATAAAGAGCATAACTTTTCTACAGTGTTTGTGAAACACACCCAAACAAGCTTAACTTCCGGGCCTTCCCTTGGTGGGTGCTGTGGCCCCCATCTTGTGGATGAAATTCCCTGTAAGGTGAGAAGAGGTGGGTGTACATCTTGTCAAAGCTAACACAAGGCAGCACACACTGACCAGTCAAGGCAGCATGGCTGGGTAGTGTTGGAAAGAAAACACATGCTTACTTCACCACAAACAAAGTAAATCTGACGGCGCACCAAGTCAAAAAATGCTTGTTGAATGTTGTCCACACCGCGCCTTGAGCCCAGGCACCAGCTGTGACCCACTGTTGTCCACACCCGCGCTGTAAGGGTTAAACTCAATGTCAGCAGGACTTTGCATTTCAACATCATTATTGGATATTAACCCATAAAGGCCGACGATACCCCCCGCGTCTACCCCCCCAAAGCCGCATTAATCGTCTTAAAACCAACTCTTGCAGAATGACCTGGAAGCAATTTTAGCTGTAGTATTCATTTAAATACATCAGCATGTGAAATATTTTTGCTTAGCTCACCCTGATGCCTCAGAATAATCTCCGGTAGTTGGAGATTGTGGTGGCGTGCAACCCTCCGAGCTGGGCTAGACTGCTGAGGTGTCAGACTCGGTCCGTTGTGCGCCCAAGGCCTTTTCCCGGTCTATTATTGGCCTGTTTGTTTGTTTTGGACCCTCTGTGACAGTGGGGCAGTCACAGTGTGACCTTTTTCAGGCATGGGAGGACTGGCCGCCTGCATTGGACCCCCGCATAACTGGCCCGCGTGCATCATCTCCCGACATCATTGCAGCCTTTTTGGTCCCCTTGGACGTTTAGGGGCACGTGCAGAAGCAACAGCCGTTGCTACAGCTGCCGCAGTACTCGTTGTTGGCGTGGCAGAGGTGGTGGTCACTTTACTGGGGTCGGTCTATGGGACAGAGGTAGGGTGCGTGGGGGAGGTGGTGATGGTCCGGGGCGACAGTATAGACATAAGCCTACTCCTCAAGCCAAATTAGCAGCGCTACTAATGTTAGCGCAGTTATGATACGCACGTAAAGTAGCTGTCCCATTAGGGATCTATCGGCCTGCGGTGACACAGTCCCATATGGGCCCTACCGGCCGGGACGGTTAAGTTGAGGGAGGGAAGTGACGGTGGAGGTTGTTTTGAAATGTATTGTTTGCTGCAGCACTGGACCACGGAAGGGGAAGGTTGTTCAGCGCTGGGAATGTGTCCTCAATGAATCAATTTGTTTATGCTTAAGTTTGGTGCCATTCTCTCTCTCTCTCTCTTTCTCTCTCTCTCTCATAAATTAGTGCGCGTCGACATTAAAGCTCAATCATCAGTGACTGAAAATAAAGTAAAGGTGCCCAATTTCAAAAGAGCTAACTTCGTAGAAATCCGACAAAAACTAACAGAAATACAACTATCAGATGACGGCAACGTAGAGGAAGCCTGGCTAAGCTTTAAAAATCACTTACTCACTCAGCAGAACACATTCGTCCCCTTGTGCGAGAAGCGAATTAACACTAATAAAAGCCCACCGTGGTTTAATAGCGAAATTAAACAATCAGTCAATGAGAGAAAATTGTTTTACAGGTTAAAGAAAGAACAAAGCATGCCCGAAAACATTAGACTTTATAATGATATCAGGCGACGAGTAAAAAGACTAGTAGGTCAGGCAAAGCGTAGACATGAAGAAAATATTGCAGCCAACTGTAAAAATAATCCAAAATCTTTCTTCAGTTACATAAATAACAGAAAGGTGATCAAAAGTGGTATTGGACCTTTAACAAACAGCGACGGTGCACTAGTGACTGACAGCCAACACATTGCAAACCTCTTAAACAATTACTTTTCCTCGGTGTTTAATACTAACAGTCTTCCTCTTGCTACCAACAACACCAGTACTATTGTAAATCTCGAGCATGCATTGCCTAATATTAAAATAACAACTGATGAAGTCCTTAAAGCTCTCCATTCACTTAAAACAAATAAAAGTCCCGGACCCGACAAAGTATATCCTATACTGCTTAAAGAAACAAAGAGCGAAATACTCTCCTCCCTCACTACCGTATTCAATATGTCCTTGCGACAAGGCATCGTCCCTTCGGCTTGGAAAAAGGCTAACGTGACACCGATTTTCAAGAAAGGAGACAAAAAAATACCAGGTAACTACCGACCCATTAGTCTAACTTCAATTGTAGGTAAGCTACTCGAGAGCATAATTAGAGACAAAATTGTGAGTTACCTCGAAAACCACTCATTAATTGGGGATTCACAACATGGCTTCCGTAATAAAAGATCCTGCCTGTCAAACCTACTGACCTTTTATAACGATCTCTTTTCAATTTATGACGTAACCAAATCACTGGACGTAGTCTATCTTGATTTCCAGAAAGCGTTTGATAAAGTCCCACATCATTAATTACTTTACAAATTAAAGCAAATAGGCATTGACGGTCAAGTAAACCAATGGATCGTGAATTGGTTGAGCAACAGACAACAAAGAGTAGTGATTGACGGATTTAACTCAGAGTGGGCGCCGGTCACTAGTGGCGTCCCTCAGGGCTCGGTTCTTGGCCCAGTGCTCTTCATTATTTACATCAACGACGTGGATGTTGGAGTCAATAATCGCATTAGTAAATTTGCAGACGACACAAAGATTGGTAACTCGGTTCTCACTGACGAAGACAGGCAAAGCCTCCAAGAGGATTTGCACAAAATTTCAGCTTGGTCGGATAAATGGGAGATGCCCTTTAACGTAGACAAGTGCCAGGTCCTTCAAGTTGGAACAAAAAATAAGAGGTTCGTTTACGAAATACGCGGCGTTAAACTCACAAGTGTTCAATGCGTTAAGGACCTGGGGATTAAAATCGTGTCAAACCTCAAATTCTTACATCAATGCATCGATGCAGCAAATAAAGAGAACAGAATGTTGGGCTTCATTAAAAGAAACTTTCTATTCAGGAATAAAGATGTAATACTTCTGCTGTACAATAGTTTAGTCAGACCCCACTTGGAATATGCGGTACAGTTTTGGTCTCCCCACCATGCAAAGGACATTGCTAAACTAGAAGGTGTTCAGCGTCGAGCAACAAAAATGATCCCTTCCTTGCGCAACAAATCCTACGAAGAAAGGCTTTCCTCCCTTAACATGTTCTCTCTT
>NW_026112202.1:102500-117500 GCF_024679095.1 Eriocheir sinensis | reverse complement strand
TCCTTACATTCCTTCTTCCTTCCCTTCCTAACCTTCCTTCCCTTTCCTTCCATTTCCTTACATTCCTTCCCTAACCTTCCCTTTCCTTCCCTTCCCTTACCTTCCCTTCCCTAACTTTCCCTTCCATTTCCTTACATTCCCTTCCCTAACCTTCCCTTCCCTAACCTTCCCTTCCCTTTCCTTCTTTCCCTACCTTCCCTTCCATTTCCTTCCCTTCCCTAACCTTCCCTTCCCTAACCTTCCTTCCTTTCCTTCCTTCCCTAACTTTCCTTCCATTTCCTTACATTCCTTCCCTAACCTTCCTTCCCTATTTCCTTTCCTTCCTTCCTTCCTCCTTTCTTCCTTCCCTTTCCCTTCCCTTCCTTCCTAACCTTCCTTCCTTCCCTTCCTTTCCTTCCTTCCCTTCCTTCCTAACCTTCTTCCTTCCTTTCCTTCCTTCCTTTCCTTCCTTCCTAACTTTTCCCTTCCATTTCCTTACATTCCTTTTCCTTCCCTTCTTCCTTCCTTTCCTTTCCTTCCTTTCCTTCTCCCTTCCCTTCCTTCCCTAACCTTCCTTTCCTTCCCTTCTAACTTTCCTTCCTTTCCTTCCTTCCTAACCTTCCTTCCCTAACCTTCCTTTCCTTCCCTTCCCTAACTTTCCCTACCATTTCCTTACATTTCCTTCCCTAACCTTCCCTTCCCTAACCTTCCTTCCTTTCCTTCCTTCCTTCCTTCCCTTCCCTAACTTTCCTTCCATTTCCTTACATTCCTTCCCTAACCTTCCTTCCTAACCTTCCTTCCCTTCCTTCCCTTCCATTTCCTTCCTAACCTTCCCTTCCATTCCTTCCTAACCTTCCCTTTCCTTCCTTCCTTCCTTTCCTTCCTTCCCTAACTTTCCTTCATTTCCTTCCTTCCCTAACCTTCCTTCCCTAACCTTCCTTCCTTCCCTTTCCTTCCTTCCCTAACTTTCCTTCCATTCCTTCCCTAACCTTCCCTTCCCTAACCTTCCTTCCTTCCTTCCTTCCTTCCTTCCCTTCCTTTCCTTCCCTTCCTTCCCTTCCCTAACCTTCCCTTCCCTAACCTTCCCTTCCCTTTCCTTCCCTAACCTTCCCTTCCCTTTCCTTCCCTTCCCTAACCTTCCCTTCCCTAACCTTCCCTTCCCTAACCTTCCCTTCCCTAACCTTCCCTTCCCTTTCCTTCCCTTCCCTAACCTTCCCTTCCCTAACCTTCCCTTCCCTAACCTTCCCTTCCCTTTCCTTCCCTTCCCTAACCTTCCCTTCCCTAACCTTCCCTTCCCTTTCCTTCCCTTCCCTAACTTTCCCTTCCATTTCCTTCCCTTCCCTAACCTTCCCTTACCTTCCCTTCCCTAACCTTCCCTTCCATTTCCTTCTTTCTTCCCTAACCTTCCTTCTTTCCTTCCTTTCCTTCCTTCCCTAACTTTCCTTCCATTCCCTTGTTCCTTCTTCCTTCTTTCCTTTCCTTCCTTTTCCTTCTTTCCTTCCATTTCTTACATTCCTTCCCTAACCTTCCTTCCCCTTGCCTTCCTCTCCCTTTTTCCCTTCCTTTCCTTCCATTCCTTCCCTTCCCTAACTTTCCTTCCATTTCCCTTCCCTAACTTTCTTCCTTCCTTTCCTTCCCTAACCTTCCCTTTCCTTCCTTCCTTTCTTCCTTCCTTTCCTTCCCTTCCCTAACTTTCCCTTCCATTTCCTTACATTCCTTCCCTAACCTTCCTTCTAACCTTCCTTCCTTTCCTTCCTTCCCTAACTTTTCCTTCCATTTCACATCTTACCTTCCTAACCTTTTCTTCCTAACCTTCCTTCCTTTCCTTCCTTCCCTAACTTTCCTTCCATTTCCTTACATTCCTTCCCTAACCTTCCTTCCCTAACCTTCCTTCCCTAACCTTCCTTCCTTCCTTCCCTTTCCTTCCCTTCCCTAACTTTTCCTTCCATTTCCTTACATTCCTTCCCTAACCTTCCCTTCCCTAACCTTCCTTTCCTTTCCTTCCTAACTTTCCTTCCATTTCCTTACATTCCCTTCCTAACCTTCCTTCCCTAACCTTCCTTCCCTTCCTTCCTTAACTTTCCTTCCATTTCCTTACATTCTCTTCCCCTAACCTTTCCTTCCTTCCCTTCTTTCCTTCCATTTCCTTACATTCCTTCCTAACCTTCCTTCCTAACCTTCCCTTCCCTTTCCTTCCCTTCTTTTTCCTTCCATTTCCTTACATTCCTTCCCTAACCTTCTTCTTCCCTAACTTCTTCCTTCCCTTTCCTTCCCTTCTTTCCTTCCATTTCCTTACATTCCCTTCCCCTAACCTTCCCTTCCTTTTCCTTCCCTTCCAATTTTCCTTCCATTTCCTTACATTCCCTTCCCTAACCTTCCCTTCCCTAACCTTCCTTCCCTTCCTTCCCTAACTTTCCCTTCCCTAACCTTCCCTTCCCTAACCTTCCTTCCCTAACCTTCCTTCCTTCCCTTCCTAACCTTCCCTTCTAACCTTCCCTTTCCTTCCTTCCTTTCCCTTCCTTCCCTAACCTTCCCTTCCTAACCTTCCCTTCCTTTCCTTCCTTCCCTAACTTTCCTTCCCTAACCTTCCTTCCCTTCCTTCCCTTCCTAACTTTCCCTTCCATTTCCTTACATTCCTTCCTAACCTTCCCTTCCCTTTCCTTCCCTTTCCTTCCCTTCCCTAACTTTCCCTTCCCTTTCCTTCCCTTCCCTAACCTTCCCTTCCCTAACCTTCCCTTCCCTTTCCTTCCCTTCCCTAACTTTCCCTTCCATTCCCTTCCCTAACCTTCCCTTCCCTTCCCTAACCTTCCCTTCCCTTCCCTTCCCCTCCCTAACTTTCCCTTCCCTTCCCTTCCCTAACTTTCCCTAACCTTCCCTTCCCATCCCTTCCGTTCCTTTCCTTCTCTTCCCATCCCTTCCTCCTTCCCATCCCATCCTTCCCTTCCCTTTCCTTCCCTTCCCTAACTTTCCCTTCCATTCCCTTCCCTAACCTTCCCTTCCCTAACCTTCCCTTCCCTTCCTTTCCCTTACCTTCCTTTCCCTTCCCTTCCCTTCCTTTCCCTTCCCTTCCCTTCCCTTCCTTTCCCTTCCTTTCCTTTCCCTTTCCTTCTAATAAATCTTTCCTCCTTTATCTCCTTTTTCTTTTTCTTCTTTTATTTTATTTATCTATTTATTTTTCATTACTATATATTTTTTTCTTCTTCCTCCTCCTCTTCCCTCTTCTTCTTCTTCTTCTTCTCCTCCTCCATTTTCTCTTTTTCTTCTTCGATTCAATATTATTTTCATATGTAATTTTTTTCCATTTTCCATGACCATATCCTCCTCCTCCTCCTCCTCCTCCTCCACAACACTTTCCCATGGACAGCCTCACAAATTACCCCCATTCCTCAACCGTACACAACTAAGCATCAACCATTCCACCGCCAATCCACCAGGGCCCAGAGAGCAGATCAACCAGGTGACATCCTTCATCAACGGCTCTGTGATCTACGGGTCGAGCAAGGAGGAGAGCGATGAGCTACGAGCGTTCACCGGCGGACTTCTCAGGATGCAGCGGGGCCGGGCAGCACACAGATACTAGCGGAGGATGACAACCAGATCGACTGCAAGGCCACGGGAAGATTTAAGTGAGTGAGGGATTGATTTAATGTTATTACTGTTTACATAGGACAGGTTAGGTTAGGGAAGGAAAGGAAAGGAAAGGAAGGGAAGGGAAGGGATGGGAAGGAAAGGAATGGGAAACATTTGAAACATTTTATACAATTATGTATTTACAATAATTTTGTAGTGCAGGGAGCCCATTTAAAGCTGGGAGCTTTTGGGGCAGTACTGGAAACTTAGGTGCCGGATTTAATCAATAGTGCAATATATATATATATATATATATATATATATATATATATATATATATATATATATATATATATATATATATATATATAACAAAAGTAAAATGATAATAATAATAATAATAATAGTTATAGTAATAATAATAATAATAATAACAATAATTAACATTGTGATAATTACAAAGTAATAGTGTAAATAATAATTAAAGTGATAATATTAACACAATATCATTAGTACAAAAATTGTAATTGATTTATAAAAATAATATGGTAGTACTGTAACTGATAATGTAAGTAGTAATAGTATTAATACAATATTAATAGTATAAGGTAATAATTGATTAAGCTGAGGACACACTCTGACAGATGATACATGGACTTAATAATTATAATTGAGAAGAATATGTTTTTTAAATTGTTTTTAAAGGAGTGTATTGAATGTAGAGCTTTAATATTATTAGGAATATAATTCCAGGTTTTAGGTCCTGAATAAGAAAGTGAGTGTTGAAAAAGTGTTAAATTATGGGCAGGTGTACGTAAATTTTCGTGAGTACGGGTAAAATAAGTATGTTGTGGCTGTAAGGACACGGAGGTTTCACTCAGCAATCACATAGTTAGTGCAGGGACGATAGCTTGTTTTAAGAGTAGACTGGATAGCTACATGGACGAGGACGACAGGTGGCAGTGAGGTGTGGGTGCAGTAAGGTGACGGGGTGCTGGATGAGTGCCTGGGTACCGCCGGTATAATGAGGATCAAGCCTCTACCTGTAACCCCTGTAACTACACCTCACCCACCGTGAGTAGTGGCCGGGGGATTCTGGAGCTGCCCTGTGTAGGGCACCCGACCTCTTGCAGTTTCCCTATGTTCTTATGTTCTTGTGTGTGTGTGTGTGTGTGTGTGTGTATCTGTGTGTCCTGGTAAAACTATTGAATCACACCTGGAGCAGCCTCTTTCCATGTGTGTTTTTGTGTGTGTGTGTGTGTGTGTGTGTATGTGTGTATCCTGGTAAAACTATTGAATCACACCCGGAGCAGCCTCTTTCCATGTGTGTTTTTGTGTGTGTGTGTGTGTGTGTGTGTGTGTGTATGTGTGTATCCTGGTAAAACTATTGAATCACACCCGGAGCAGCCTCTTTCCATGTGTGTTTTTGTGTATGTGTGTGTGTGTGTGTGTGTGTGTGTATGTCCTGGTAAAACTATTGAATCACACCCGGAGCAGCCTCTTTCCATGTGTGTTTTTGTGTTTTTTTTTTTTTTTTTTTGTGTGTGTGTGTGTGTGTGTCCTGGTAAAACTCTTGAATCACACCTGCAGCAGCCACCTTCCATGTGTTTTTTTTTTGTGTGTGTGTTTTGAGGAGATTGTGTTAATATTTTAAGGCTGTGTGTGTGTGTGTGTGTGTGTGTGTGTCTCCTGGTAAAACTCTTGAATCACACCTGCAGCAGCCACCTTCCATGTGTTTTTTTTTTTGTGTGTGTGTTGAGGAGATTGTGTTAATATTTTAAGGCTGTGTGTGTGTGTGTGTGTGTGTGTGTGTGTGTGTGTGTGTCCTGGTAAAACTCTTGAATCACACCTGCAGCAGCCACCTTCCATGTGTGTTTTTTTTTGTGTGTGTGTGTGTTTTGCGGATATTGTGTTAATATTTTAAGGCTGTGTGTGTGTGTGTGTGTGTGTGTGTGTGTGTGTGTGTGTGTGTGTGTGTATTTACCTAGTTGTATTCACCTAGTTGTGACATACAGGAAAAGAGCTACGCTGGCGCTGTCCCGTCTCCATATCCTCTCTTATCCAACTTTTCCTTAAAATCATGAATGTTTCTTGCACAAACCACCTCCTCCTCCAGTCCATTCCACAGCTCAATGCTTCTGTTTGGGAAGCTAAACTTTTTCACATCTCAAGTGTGTGTGTGTGTGTGTGTGTGTGTGTGTGTGTGTGGTGTGGTGGGTAACACACACTGGGGTGTTATGCTATGATAGATTACTATGCTAAATTCAGTGTGGAATGTATTGTTATTATTATTATTATTATTATTATTATTATTATTATTATTAGTAGTAGTAGTAGTAGTAGTAGTAGTAGTATTGCAGGAGTAGCCGTGAATGGCCTCAATGAAAAACGCGAGAAGTCCGAACATGAGACACAGGAGGAGGAGGAGGAGGAGGAGGAGGAGGAGGAGGGCCTGATACAACAAGAATGTGGCTTCACCTACAGGGGATGCATTTGAGATTAAGGTAGGCCTGTGGGGGGGGGGTAGGCCTATGTGTATTTACCTAGTTGTGAAATACAGGAAAAGAGCTGAACTAGGCTTGTGCTGTCCTGCCTCTATAACGCTTAGTAGGCCTATGTGTGTGTGTGTGTGTGTGTGTGTGTAAGGTTAGATTAGGTTAGGCAAAGTTAGGTTAGGTAAGGTTAGGCAAGGTTAGATTAGGTTAGGGTAGGTTAGATTAGGTTAGGGAAAGTTAGATTAGGTTAGATTAGGTTAGGCAAGTTTAGATTAGGTTAGACAAGGTTAGATTAGGTTAGGCAAAGTTAGATTAGGTGAGGTAAAGTTAGATTAGGTGAGGTAAGGTTAGGTAAGGGTAGATTAGGCTAGGTAAGGTTAGATTAGGTGAGGTTAGATTAGGTTAGGGAAGGAAAACCGAGGTTTAACTGTATATATATTTTATTTTATTTTCTCTTTTTTTGTGTGTTTCTCTCTCTCTCTCTCTCTCTCTCTCTCTCTCTCCGGTCAAGGATGCTGCCCTTCACTTCTTTACGTAAGAGAGAGAGAGAGACTGGAAAGAAATATTAAATGGATTTTTCAGCAACTTCATTTTTTCTTCCTCCTCCTCCTCCTCCTCCTCCTAATCTTCCTCCACCTCCTCCTCTTCTCTCTCCTGATCATCTTACAATCAAGCCTCCTTATCTCCTCCTCTTCCTCCATTTCCTGACCATATTGACATTACCCTTCCTCCTCCTCCTCCTCTTCCTCCTCCTCCTCCTCCTCTTCCTCCTCCTCCTCCTCCTCCTCTTGCTTTTCCTTATCCTTACCCTATTGTTCCTGATCATAGTATTACTCCCATTTCCTCCTCCTCCTCCTCCTCCTCCTTAAAGTAGGGTATTGTGGCCTACTTTTCATGGGTGAGTGGGTGGGCAGGCTCTCTCTCTCTCTCTCTCTCTCTCTCTCTCTCTCTCTCTCTATCTCTCTATGTATCTATGTATCTGTCATATCAGAGAGAGAGAGAGAGAGAGAGAGAGAGAGAGAGAGAGAGAGAGAGAGATGAATGGAGGAGGAAAAACATGAAGGTTTGAAGGGAAAGAAAAAAAAAGAAATGTATAAAAATGAATGAAAAATATTTACTTAACTGTGTGTGTGTGTGTGTGTGTGTGTGTGTGTGTGTGTGTAACATAACCTAACTTAACCTAAATGTGTGTGTGTGTGTGTGTGTGTGTAACATAACCTAACTTAACCTAAATGTGTGTGTGTGTGTGTGTGTGTGTGTGTATTATAACCTAACTTAACCTAAATGTGTGTGTGTGTGTGTGTGTGTGTATATGTGTGTGTTGGTGATAGTCAGGTTCGTTATGTTGACAGGTATTTTTGCTCCAAGGATAAGAACAGGACGAGGGTGTGTTTTCCAGGGGCAGGGGAGGGCCATATATCAGACAGGATTGAGGCGTGTATGGCAAGCGAGGGATCGAACCCCATTGTCTTTCTCAGCTGTGGCGGAAACGACGTTTCTCGTGTGCCAAGCGAGGACCTTCTCAGGCGTTTTAGAGAATTGTTAGGCAGGATACGTGACGCTGGTGGGTCGCCAGTAGTGTGTGGCGTCCTGCCAAGGAGGGGCATTGGCGATGGATGGCTGTCCAGGGCGATAGCAGTGAACGGCAGATTTGCTGAGCACTGCGGACGCAATGGGTGGCTGTTCGTCGACAATTGGGACCTCTTCTTTGGCAACGACGCCCTCTACGCCCGTGACGGGATACACTTGACGTTCAAGGGTGTTGAGGCTCTCTCAGACTCCCTTGAGCGAGCACTTGGTACCCTGAGGGATTTTTTAGTATAGGCGAGGGGGGGAGGGAGGACATCTAGCTCATAATATAACCAGGCAGCTTAGAAGTAATTCTAGAGGAGTAACAGAGGACGGGCTAAGAATCTTCTATACTAACAGCAGGAGCCTCAGAAACAAGATAGACTTACTAAGGGGTGAAGCTTGTTCAGAAAATTTTGACATAATAGCGATCACTGAGACATGGATAGACACTGCTAATAGAAATTTTAGATCAGAATTTGAAATAACGGGTTATCAGATGTTTCACAAAGACAGAAGGGGCAGAAAGGGAGGTGGAGTTGCGCTATATGTTAAAGACTCACTTACATGTTTAGTTAACAACTCAGTCAAAACTAACATGGATTCAGAATCAGTTTGGGTGGACGTTTACAAAGGGAAAGAAAAACTAACTCTAGGAGTCATATACAGGCCACCCAACCTTAACAGGCAGGACACTAGTATATTACTACAGGAGATTGGCAGGGCGGTATGAGTAGAAATGTCATGTAATGGGGACTTTAATTATAGGAATATAGACTGGGAAGATCTAGTGGGTGACCTGGAAGCCGAGGACTTTCTTGAAGTTATACAAGATAATTTCCTTAAGCAGGTAGTTACTGAGCCTACCAGAGGAGATAACATATTAGTCTTAGTCCTAACCAATAATGGGAACTTGCTACGTGAGTTGGAGGTGGGCGGAGAGTTAGGAAATAGTGATCACAGAACGGTTCGTTTTAGCTTAGACTGGGCGGTAACCTTGAACCAAACCCAGTGTTAGTGCCAGATTTTAGAAGAGCAAACTACGAGGGCTTCAAGACATCTTGAAGGGGTAAACTGAGATAATTTAGGGATTCATGAGGGCCAGAACTGCGGATTGGAGAGCCAGGAGAACCAGGTAGAAATGTCTTACAATAATTTAGTTAGAGTAATAGTAGAGGGGCAAGAACAGCATATACCACAGCGAACACTTAGAAAAGAAAACAATGATCCTAAGTGGATGACTCGTGGACTAAAACACGAGATTGGGTTAAAGAAGGGAATTTATCAGAAAATAAAGAATGGGAAACACATCTCAGGGGCTGCACGTCGAACTATCTAGATTAGTTAAGAAAAACACCAGGATAGCAAAAAAGAACTATGAGATCAAAGTAGCAAATGAGGCGAAAAGTAATCCTAAGGGCTTCCTTCAGATGTATAGAACAAAAACACGGGAGAAAATTGGACCGCTGAAAACAAACACAGGGGAGCTAGTAGAAAATTACGAAAATATGAGCACATTGTTGAACGACTACTTCCTTTCAGTATTCACACAGGGGGATCGAACGACTATACCGGAAAGAGTTCAGGTGTACGAGGGCGGGGATGGCGATAAATTGAGGGATATAATCATTACCAGGCAAGTAGTTCAGGATGAGATAGATAAGCTTAAGAAGAACAAGTCGCCAGGTCCTGACGGGATATTTCCGAGGGTATTAAATGAGTTAGGTGATGTACTCAGTGACCCACTAACCGACATCTTTAAGATGTCGGTAAATACTGGCTATGTGCCGAGCCTATGGAAAGTAGCTAATGTGACGCCGATTTTTAAAAAGGGGGACAGGTCAGTTGCCTCAAACTATCGCCCAATTAGCTTAACATCGGTTATAGGGAAGATGCTGGAGTCCATAATAGCCAGGAACATTCGGGAGCATTTAGAGAAACATAGCTTAATTCACGACTCGCAGCATGGGTTCACAAAAGGTAGGTCATGCCTCACCAATCTCTTGTCCTTCTACAATAAAGTATTTGAGGCGGTTGACAGAGATGAAAATTATGATGTAATCTATCTTGATTTTAGTAAAGCGTTTGACAAAGTTCCTCACCAACGACTGTTGCTTAAATTACAGGCTCATGGTGTAGATGGTAAAGTTTTGAACTGGGTCAAGGCGTGGCTTAGCAATAGGAAGCAAAGAGTGCAAATCAATGGTAAAAAATCTGACTGGGGATGTGTTACGAGTGGGGTCCCACAAGGTTCGGTATTAGGTCCACTTTTGTTTATTATTTATATCAATGACTTAGATGCAGGAATTAGTAGTGATGTTAGTAAATTTGCAGATGATACCAAGATCGGTAGAGTAATTGAGTCGGATCAGGACGCTAGTATTCTCCAAGGTGAACTCAATAGATTATATGACTGGGCGGATAAATGGCAGATGGAGTTCAATGTAGGGAAGTGCAGTATTCTGAGTGTAGGTAGGAACAACCCCTCACATAACTATTGCTTAAATGACATTCTCATAAGTAGGTCTGGGTGCGAGAGGGATTTAGGGGTCTTAGTGAGCTCTGATCTCCGTCCAAGGGCACAATGCATTCAAGCTAGAAATCGAGCTAATAGGGTACTGGGATTTATTTCAAGGAGCGTAAGCAACAGAAGCCCCGAAGTCTTCCTCAAACTATATTTAGCATTAGTTAGACCTCATCTTGACTATGCGGTTCAGTTCTGGTCACCTTACTATAGAATGGATATCAAAATGTTAGAGTCGGTGCAGAGGAGAATGACTAAAATGATTCAGGGGTTGAGAAACTTGCCATACGAGGGAAGACTCAAACAGTTAAACTTGCATTCTCTAGAAAGGCGAAGGGTGTGTGGAGACATGATCGAGGTTTATAAATGGATGAAGGGCTTTAATAAGGGAGACATTCATAAGGTTTTGTTGATAAGAGAACCGGGTAGGACACGAAGTAACGGGTTTAAACTGGATAAATTCAGATTGAACAGGGACATAGGCAAAAATTGGTTTACTAACAGGGTGGTGGATGAGTGGAATAGGCTTAGCAGTCATGTGGTGAGTGCCAATACAATTGTCACATTCAAAAATAGACTAGATAAATTCATGGACAGCGATATTAGGTGGGGTTAGATACACGGGAGCTTAGGGTCAAAGGAGCTGCCTCAGACCCTCACCGCCTCTGTAGACTCATGTTTTATGTTCTTATGTGTGTGTGTGTGTGTGTGTGTGTGTGTGCAACATAATCTAACTTAACCTAAATGTATGTATGTGTGTGTGTGTGTGTGTGTGTGTGTGTGTAACATAACCTAACTTAACCTAGTGTGTGTGTGTGTGTGTGTGTGTGTGTGTGTGTACGTGTAGGGGTGTGGCTGGCTGGCCTGGCTGTTAGGTCAGAAATACACACACACACACACACACACACACACACACACACATACATTCCTGACGATAAATTTAATATCTCAGGTAGTAGAGAGAGAGAGAGAGAGAGAGAGAGAGAGAGAGAGAGAGAGAGAGAGAGAGAGAGAGAGAGAGAGAGAGAGGGTGAGAGTATGTGTGTGTGTGTGTGTGTGTGTGTGTGTGTAGCCTGAGGTGCAGTACTTGCAACACTGTGTTTCAGAATGGAACCACAAGCCTAGTGTTCTAAGTTGCTACATACATACATACATGCCTGTCTCTCTGTATGTGTATGTATGTATGTATGTATA
Source organism: Eriocheir sinensis (assembly GCF_024679095.1). Taxonomy (NCBI): domain Eukaryota; kingdom Metazoa; phylum Arthropoda; class Malacostraca; order Decapoda; family Varunidae; genus Eriocheir; species Eriocheir sinensis. The sequence continues at coordinate 106,169 of NW_026112202.1, read as the reverse complement.
TATGTTTTTTTTTTCTATGTGCATTTATGTGTGTGTGTGTGTGTGTGTGTGTGTGTGTGTGTGTGTGTGTGTGTGTGTGTGTGTGTGTGTGTGTGACGGCATCCTGTTATTTTTATTATTATTATCATTATTATTATTATTATTATTATTATTATTATTATTATTATTTATATTTGTAATTATTTCTTGATCTTTCTTCTTCTTTTTGTTGTTATTTTTCTCCTTCTTTTCCTTCTTCTTTTCTCCTTCTCCTCCTTCTTCTTCTAATATATATTCTAATTCCCCTTTCTTTCCTTCTTTATTTAATTATTCAGGTAGCAATTTATACACTTCCTCAAATTATTATTATTATCATTATTATTATTATCATTATCATCATTATTTCCCCTTTTCAGAGTGTGGACGGCAGTATTATGGTTGGCGGCTGTGGCGGCTGGTGTGGCGGCCATGGAGGTGGTGGGGGAGGTGAGAGGGCGGAAAGATCTGTTCAACAAATTCTTTCGGCACTTCTGGATTTCAGCCTGTTGATATCGACCCAATACCTTCTGGTGAGTGTAGTAGTAATAGTAGTAGGAGTAGTAGTAGTAGTAGTAGGGGGAAGGATAGGGATGGTATGGGATGGGATGGGAAGAAAAGAGAAGGGAAGAGAAAGGAAGAGAAGGGAATGGAAGGGAAGGAAAGGAGAGGGAAGAGAAGGAAGGAAGGAAGGAAGGAAGGAAGGGAAGAGAAGAGAAGAGAAGAGAAGGAAGGAAGGAAGGAAGGTTGTAGTAGTAGCAGTAGAGTGAGAGGAAGGAAGGGATGGAGGAAGGAAGGGAGGGAAGGGAAGGGGAGGGAAGGGAAGAGAAGGGAAGGTTGTAGTATCAGTAGCAGTAGAGTGAGAGGGAAGGGAAGGGATGGGAATGGAAGGGAAGGGAAAGGAAGGAAAGGGAGGGAAGGGAAGGGAAGGGAAGGTTGTAGTATCAGTAGCAGTAGAGTGAGAGGGAAGGGAAGGGATGGGAATGGAAGGGAAGGGAAGGAAAGGAAAGGGAGGGAAGGGAAGGAGGGAAGGAAGAAGGAAGGTTGTAGTATCAGTAGTAGAGTGGAGAGGGAAGGGAAGGGATGGGAATGGAAGGGAAGGGAAGGAAAGGAAAGGGAAGAGAAAGAAAGGGAAGGGAAGGTTGTAGTATTAGCAGTAGAGTGAGAGGGAAGGGAAGGGATGGGAATGGAAGGGAAGGGAAGGAAAGGAAAGGGAAGAGAAAGAAAGGGAAGGGAAGGTTGTAGTATTAGTAGCAGTAGAGTGAGAGGAAGGAAGGATGGAATGAAGGGAATGGAAGGAAAGGCAAGGGAAGAGAAAGAAAGGGAAGGGAAGGGAAGGGATGGGATGGGAAGAAAAGGGAAGGGAAGAGTGAGGAAGAGAAGGGAATGGAAGGGAAGAGAAAGGGAAGGAAAGGAAAGGAAGGGAAGGGAAGGGAAGGGAAGGGAAGGTTGTAGTATTAGTAACAGTAGAGTGAGAGGGAAGGGAAGGGATGGAAATGGAAGGGAAGGGAAGAGAAAGAAAGGGAAGGTAAGGAGGATGGGAATGGAACACACAAACACAAAGGAACAACAAGCAATAGACCTGCTTTGTCATACGAGTTGTTTGTGACAAGCTACACTAACTATCTAATCAAAGGTGGAAGATGAAGGACAGCAAAGGCGGCTCCTCCCATCCCTCCAGCCAAAGCTGGCAGGAAAGGAAAAAGAACCATGCAGCATGGAAAAACTGCATGGTATTTATGTAGGAAAGAGGAAAGAACTACCATTACTGCTACCACTAACCGGGCGATAAAAGCGGACAAGGACACCAGTATTCGAAAGAACTTAACGTTATTACGACAATGAGTAGTATCTTAGTTGCTGGTTGGGTTCAAAACACTTGTCTAATCTATTCTTGAAGGCCGTAACTGTTGTACTATCAACGACATCACAAGGTAGAGAGTTCCAAACATTAACAACTCGATTGAAGAAGATTGTGATTTCTTCTTGTTCTATTTGATCGATCAATTGTAATCTTCCGCATTAATATCACTGAAACCTTTGAACATTTTAAACACTTCTATTAGATCGCCTCGCATTCTTCGTTTTGATAGGCTGAATAAATTTACTTCTTTAAGCCTCTGTTCATATGACAAATTTCTCAACCTAGGAATCATCTTTGTTACTCTTCGTTGGACCCGTTCCAACTTTTCTATGTCTTTTCTGTAGTAGGGAGACCAAAACTGTACACAGTACTCTAGACGGGGTCGAACCAACGAATTATACAGTTTTAATATTACTTTTTCCGATTTATTATTAAAGACTCGTCCGATGAAGCCAACCAATTTGTTTGCAGTTTTAACTACCTCTGAACAATGCTGACCGGGCTTTAAATCGCTTGATATAGTGATTCCAAGATCCTTTTCTTTACTTACTGCAGAAAGTTGTTGGCCAATCATTACGTACCGAACGCGATTGTTATTTTTTCCGATGTGCAACACTTTACATTTCTCAACGTTAAATTTCATTTGCCATTGATTGGCCCAACGTGCAAGTCGATCTAGATCTGATTGTAAAGCTTTTCACGAAAGTGTCGCAGTTACTTTACTAGCATTTTTTGTGTCATCAGCAAATTTTGATACTTTGCAAGTGAGCCCATCATCGATATCATTAACATAAATTAAGAAAAGCATGGGGCCAAGCACTGATCCTTGAGGTATGCCGCTTTTGACATCGAGCCAGTTAGATGTAACACCGTTTAGAACTACTCTCTGTTTCCGCTCAGAGAGCCAGTCCACAAGCCAATTGTGAATGTTACCCGAGATACCGTGCGCCAGTAGTTTGCTGAGCAATCGTTGGTGGGGGACCTTATCAAATGCCTTTTGAAAATCCAGATATATGATATCTACTGATCTGCTTTCATCGAACACCTCAAAAATATAGTGAAAAAAATCAAGTAAGTTAGTCAAACACGAACGTTTACTACGGAAGCCATGTTGCGAATTATTTATTATATTATTTTCTTCGAAGAATTTCACCATATTGTCGCGAATGATAGTCTCCATTAACTTACAAACAATAGATGTCAGGCTAATTGGTCGATAGTTTCCTGGATGAGACTTGTCCCCCTTTTTGAAAATTGGTGTGACATTTGCAAGTTTCCAATCCGACGGAACTTTTCCAGCTTTTAAAGATTTATTGAATATGATGGAGAGCGGTTTACAAATTTGATGTTTGATTTCTCTTAAGACCCTAGGGGTAATTTTGTCTGGACCAGGAGCTTTGCTTACTTTAATCTTTTCAAGTGTGCGTAAAATGTCACTTTCTACGATGAGCACGCCATTTAACATCTTTTCGGTCCTTCTAACCTCCAAAGGAATGGAAGGGAAGGGAAGGGAATGGAAGGGCAGCAGCAGTAGTAATAGTAGTAGTAGTAGTAGTAGTAGTAGTAGCAATATACTATCAATTCTAAAACCTAAATCATCCATACTATTTCAATTACAATTATTATAACTATTATCATCATTATTATAACCCTATACAAGCCCTAGAATCATCAACATTACTGCATACCATCTACAACATCATTATTATCATTATTATTATTATTATTATTATTATTATTATTATTATTATTATTATTACTATTATTATTACTATCATTATTATCGTCAG
>NW_026112202.1:95000-100000 GCF_024679095.1 Eriocheir sinensis | reverse complement strand
TTCTTCTTCTTTCTCTTCCTCCTCTTCCTCCTCCTCCTCCTCTTTTGCTTTATCTTCTGCATCTTCTTCCTCTTTGCTTTCCTCCTCTTCCTCCTCTTCTTTTCTCCTCTTCCTCCTCCTCTTCTTTTTCCTTGTCTCCTCCTTTGTGTGTGTGTGTGTGTGTGTGTGTGTGTGTGTGTATTACCTATTTCTGGTCATATATCTCTTTCTATCTTTCAATATCTATCTATCTATCTATCAGGTGTTGGCCTGGACCTGGCGGCACAGATCCTGCAGCAGGGGCATGACCACGGCATCGCTGGATACAACCGCGGGAGGCACCTCTGCGGCCTCCCGAAAGCTGCCTCCTTCCAAGACCTGAGTGACGTCGCTGCCCCGGAAAACATCAAGAAACTACAAGGGATTTATAAGTAAGGAAGCCTTGTATTGGTAGCTTCAGTTTGCTTGTTGGGAAATGCCTATGTTGTTCTGTGCTAGAGAATGTCCCTGAAGCCGAAAGCAGTGTTTATAGTGTGTTCCAGCTAGTCTGTGTCTGTCCTAGGTTAATGTTAGCTGTCAGACCGTTATGTAAAGTCTTCAGTTCTTATGGATTTAATATGATAGCAAGGAGGTAGTGGGCTAGGTCAGGTCTGTCCCAGGTTAACGTTAGCTGTCAGACCGTTATGTAAAGTCTTCAGTTCTTATGGATTTAATATGATAGCAAGGAGGTAGTGGGCTAGGTCAAGTCTGTCCCAGGTTAATGTTAGCTGCCTCCTGAAAGCTGTCTCCTTCCAAGACCTCAGTGATGTCGTTGCCCTGGAAAACACCAAGAAACTACAAGGGATTTATAAGTAAGGAAGCCTTGTATCAAAGCCTTAAGTCTGTGATCTTAACCCCCATACACTTCTCTGTTAACACAATTTCTTAGATATTTTTTAGCCCTGAGAATACAAGATGCCTTTCCATTCAAGATGGAGACATTTTGAAAGGCCATTGTTATCCTGCACATGACTAACAATGCCTTGCAAATACTACTACAACCTCTACTAACAATGTGGTAACTCTCATCCATCTCCCAGGCATGTGGATGATGTGGATCTCTCTTCACCGGTGGACTGCGGAAAAGCCAAACTGTGGAGCGCTGGTCAGACCACGTTTGGCTGTTTGATTGGTCGCCAGTTCCACCACCTGAGGCGAGGCGATCGTTACTGGTATGAGACGACATCCCGCCCTCCTCATTCACTAAGGGTACGTGTGTGTGTGTGTGTGTGTGTGTGTGTGTGTGTGTGATTAGTAAGTAAATATTTATTGCTATCAAAACATCATATACATAGATACAAACAAAAACATCGTAAATTAAGCATCGGTCTGTTATTGTGTGTGTGTGTGTGTGTGTGTGTGTGTGTGTGTGTGTGTGTGTGTTTAGAGAAGTGTTTAACCCGGTAACAGCGGTACCATGTTTCTGAATGGTCCTTCTAAGCAAGAAAAATGAGGAAAATCATCATCCATACAAACCATTTCATAATATATATCAAAGCATTTGTGATCAGTTTATGTATCATCTTTTGGGGGGTGTTATATCATGGCACAAATTTGGCCTGTCGCTGATACAGGGTAAAGCCACAAATTTGGCCCGTCGCTGCTACACGGTAAAACCACAAATTTGGCCTGTCGCTGCTACACGGTAAAGATACAAATTTGGCCGTCGCTGCTACACGGTAAAGACACAAATTTGGCCTGTCCTTCTACGGTAAAGACACAAATTTGGCCTGTCGCTGCTACACGGTAAAGCCACAAATATGGCCGTCGCTGCTACACAGTAAAGCCACAAATTTGGCCGTCGCTGCTACAGTAAAGCCACAAATTTGGCGTCGCTGCTACATGGTAAAGCCACAAATTTGGCCCGTCGCTTCTACACAGTAAAGCCACAAATTTGGCCCGTCGCTGCTAGGTAAAGCAAATTTGGCCCGTCGCTGCTACGTAAAGCCACAAATTTGGCCCGTCGTTGCTACAAGTTGCCAAATTTGGCCCGTCGCTGCTACACGGTACAGCCACAAATTTGGCCCGTCGCTGCTACACAGTAAAAGCCACAAATTTGGCCCGTCGCTGCTACGGTAAAGCCACAAATTTGCCGTCGCTGCTACACCGTAAAGCCACAAATTTGGACCGTCGCTGCTACACGGTAAAGCCACAAATTTGGCCCGTGCTGCTACACGGTAAAGCCACAAATTTGGCCCATCGCTGCTACACGGTAAAGACACAAATTTGGCCCGTCACTGCTACCTAGTTAAGATTCCCAACCTAAATATTTTCCTGCGTCACCAATAACATATATCTAGACAGTGTTTAAAGATATACCAAGTCAATTTTTGGCTCACGTACGTTCAATAAACACTTTCAGAACAACTTTACGAGCTCTGCAAGACCAGCCTGGGACGTGTGATCTGCGACAGCAGCGACAAGCTCCAGCACGTCCAGCCCAAGGTCATGCTGGAGGCTGATTCCTTCCTGTAAGTATGAGAATGACGGTCAAACTATGAGGTTCTGTATGAGTCAGTATGTGCTGTTTTAATAAGTGTGTTTACGATAGTTTTAAGCTTGTATTCTTAAGCATCTCAGAGCACCAGATCGCCTGTTTGAAAATAGTTACATAGATAGATAGAACGTGAATGTTGGATAGATGCGTGTGTGTGTGTGTTTATGTGACAAGCCATGTGTTACGTCTATGCATGTGTTGCCATTATGAGGGAATGTTTTGGGTTATGGAAGGGACGGATAGCTGGACAGACAGACTGAGGACCAGGTGATAGTTAACCAAGCTCTCCACCCACAGCAATGCACCAATGGCCTCTTGCAGACTCCTTATGTTCTCAAGTTCTTATATTGTAATTACGAGGGAAAGTCTTTGGTTATGGAAGGGACGGGTAGCTAGGCAGACAGACAGAGGACCAGGTGATAGTTAACCAAGCTCTCCACGCACAGGAACACCCCAATGGCCTCTTGCAGACTCCTTATGTTCTCAAGTTCTTATATTGTAATTACGAGGGAAAGTCTTTGGTTAAGGAAGGGACGGGTAGTTAGGCAGACAGACAGAGGACCAGGCGATAGTTAACCAAGCTCTCCACGCACAGGAACACCCCAATGGCCTCTTGCAGACTCCTTATGTTCTCAAGTTCTTATATTATAATTACGAGGAAAGTCTTTGGTTATGGAAGGGACAGTAGTTAGGCAGACAGACAGAGGACCAGGCGATAGTTAACCAAGCTCTCCACACAGGAACACGCCAGTGGCCTCTTGCAGACTCCTTATGTTCTCAAGTTCTTATATTGTAAGTATGAGGGTATGGGTTTGGTTAGGAAAGGCACGGGTAGCTAGGCAGACAGACAGAGAACGATAGTTAACCAGCTCTCCACGCAGGAACACCAATGGCCTCTTGCACCCTCCTTATGTTCTCAAGTTCTTATATTGTCACTATGAGGGGATGGCTTTGGTTAGGAAAGGCACGGGTAGCTAGGCAGACAGACAGAGGACCAGGCGATAGTTAACCAAGCTCTCCACACAGGAATGCCCCAATGGCCTGCCAGGGAAGCATATCAAGGGTGTGGACCTGAAGAAGTGGAAGACCGCCAGCCCCAACTTCATCATTCCGACAAGATGCTTCAGGAGAGCATTGAGAGGGCCAGGCACTGACATCATCAACATGAGGGACTCGAGTGGAACCTCTAGGAAGCACGTGAGTGTTGGCGTGTGTGTGTGTGTGTGTGTGTGTTTTAATTTTTCTTTTAATTTCATTGGTTAATATTTCTAAGTGTATGTTTCTGTGTGTGTGTGTGTGTGTGTGTGTGTGTGAGAGAGAGAGAGAGAGAGAGAGAGATTTACTTATCTATATGTTTTATAGTATGTAATATAATGATAATGATGATGATGATGATGATGATAGTGAGGTCAGTACAGGGGGGTGAAGGATGGAGGGGAGGGGGGAGTGACCTAGGATGACCCCAAATACACACAATGACCTACTTTGACTATGACATTATTATTATTTTTTTTTCTCTGACCATCTTGTGAGCCTATGGGGAGGCCTATTCTGACATGACTTGTGATTGGTGTGTGTGTGTGTGTGTGTGTGTGTGTGTGTGTGTGTGTGTGTGTGTGTGTGTGTTTCATTATGGAACAGGCCTATTGAAATCTACAGAACTATACTGACATGACTTGTGATTGGTGTGTGTGTGTGTGTGTGTGTGTGTGTGTGTGTGTGTGTGTGTGTGTGTGTGTGTGTGTGTGTGTGTGTGTGTGTGTGTGTGTGTGTGTGTGTGTGTTTCATTATGGAAAAGGCCTATTGAAATCTACAGAACTATACTGACATGACTTGTGATTGGTGTGTGTGTGTGTGTGTGTGTGTGTGTGTGTGTGTGTGTGTGTGAGCCCAACTTAACAATGACACACACTGGAACATAATAATCCATAATAAACACAAATATAACACTTAAAAATCAGGTATAAATCACAGTATAGCGTGTTCAGCGAAGTCCCAGGTGTAATTAACAGATGCCGTGAAGACTAGCTTGCGGCACACCCTAACGCACACACCTAACACACTCTACCCTTTACACATGGTAGGTCACACACACACACATACACACACACTCCATAGATACGGAGACGGAACCACGAGCGTAAAGCCCAGGCCTACAACTACAGCTACAACTAGGTAAATACAACAAGGTAAATACACACAATTCCCTAACACACATGTTCCCTCTCTCTGACTGACTGCCACTAACACCTTCTAGCACACACCAACTGACCCAGGACCCAGAACGAAGCAACAGACTAACTCCGACCCAGACTGACCCCAAGCGGACACCCCAGGACGCAACGCCCGACCTGGGGGGCCAACAGTGTGACCCCTGACCTCATGCAAGCGCTGGTGGGCAGGGGTCAGAGCCTGGGAGTGAGGACTTGAAGTTGAGTCCGAGGGTTATGCGGAGGCCGAGGCTTCTGACGGATTGCTTTAGCGC
>NW_026112202.1:82500-90000 GCF_024679095.1 Eriocheir sinensis | reverse complement strand
TTGGGTTCATATCGAGGAACTTGAATACAAGACGCCGGGAGTTATGTTATCCTTGTATAATTCGCTGGTAAGGCCCCACCTGGAATACGCCGTGCAATTCTGGTCTCCTAATTACAGGAAAGACATTGAATTACTTGAGAGGTACAGCGCCGCGCCACGAAGATGATACCATCACTGAGGACGAAACCCTATGAAGAACGACTCGAGCGACTCAACCTCTTCACGTTGGAAAAGAGACGACTGCGGGGAGACATGATACAAGTCTTTAAGTACCTGAACAAGCTCAGCAACGTTGATCACTCCAAACTCTTCACGCTACAAACTAACCTGAGAACAAGAAACAACGGAAAAACAATTCAAGCAAAGCGATGCAATACCGACATCGGCAGGAGTTACTTCTCGAATAGAGTTGTTCGCCACTGGAACAGCCTTCCTGCAGAAGTGGTTAGCGCAGAGACCATCAACTCCTTCAAGAAACGCATTGATCGCCACTTTGCTGCAACAGGAGTGAACTGAACGTTCCCAAGAGTAGGTACACAAGTGCTTTAATCCTTCCCTGCAAGCCACTTCTGTGGCAAACGGATTGATTAAATCACTGAACGCAGGCAGCCTAGTAATGAGCCAACAGGCTTTCTGCTGCCTGCTAGTCCATGTTTCCATGTTTCCTCCTCCTTTTTCCCATTCAAACTTTTTTTTCTTCTTCATAGTTTTCTTTCCTCCTCCTCCTCCTCCTATTTTTCTCATTCAAACTTTTTTTTCTTCTCCATATTTTTCTTTCCTCCTCCTCCTCCTCCTATTTTTCTCATTCAAACTTTCTCATTCAAACTTTTCTTACTCAGATTGTTACCCAACCGACGAGGGAAAATAACATATTAGACCTAGTACTCGTGAGTGATTCAGATCTCACACGTGAATGTCAAGTCGGCGAAAAACTGGATGGTTGCGACCATCACCTAATTCGCCTAAAAATCAGAACAGACCATGAACTCACCGAAAACACGTCCAAGATTCCAGACTACAAAAGAGCCAATTTTAACTTCGCTCGTGAGCTGCTAACCCAGACAACTTGGGAACCCATGAACCTCACTCCGGTGGACGGCGCGTGGAAAGGCTTTAAGAACAAACTCCTGGAGGTAGAGAGAACGACTGTTCCCATGAAGACAAGGAGAACAAATAATGCCACAAGCACACCATGGATGACTACCCAAGTTCGACGGGCGATTAATTTGAAGAAGAGAAAATACAACTTGCTAAAGGAAAACAGCACTGACGAGGCACGCGAACAGTACCATCAAAGCCTCAGAGCTTGCAGAACACTCATTCGCCAGAGTAAACGTGACTATGAAAAGCAAATTGCACGCGAAGCCAAGTCCAACCCGAAAAAGTTCTTCACGTATATAAGAACCAAAAAGAAGACAAAAAGCAATATCGGTCCCCTAAAAGATGAAAGTGACGTACTAACACAGGACAGTAGACAAATGGTCGAAATCCTAAACAGGAACTTCGCGTCTGTGTTCACGGTCGAGAATACCCAGTCCGTACCGAGAGCCCTTCCCACCGATTGGAATCACTCCCCTAGAAATTGGTACAATCGACGAACGGGATGTGAAAAAGTACCTAGACAAACTCGAGACAAACAAGTCTACCGGACCCGACGACTTGTCACCCAGGCTGCTCAAGGAACTCAAGCAGCAAATCCTCAAGCCACTCACCGCCATCTACAATCAGTCACTACAACAAAACAAAGTCCCGAAAGACTGGAAACAAGCGAATGTAACACCGATCTACAAAAAGGGAGACAAAAGTGTGGCCTAAACTACAGACCAATCAGCTTGACCTCAGTGGCGGGAAAAATCCTCGAGAAGATCATCAGAGACAAACTCGTTAGGTTCCTTGAAGACAACAACATCATTTCCGATGCTCAGCACGGTTTCAGGAACAAGCGCTCATGCTTAACCAATTTATTGGACTTCTTCCAAGGTATCTATGAAAACTGGGATAATCATATCCCCAGTGATGTTATATATCTAGACTTTCAAAAAATCCTTTGACAAAGTGCCACACGAAAGACTTCTCAAGAAACTTAAGTCGGCGGGGTTAGGCGACTATCTGACAGCGTGGATCAAAGACTGGCTCACTGGAAGAAAACAAAGAGTTGTACTCAACGGACAGGCCTCCGTGTGGCTCCCGGTCACAAGTGGAGTGCCACAGGGGTCAGTGCAGGGACCCATACTCTTCGTTATATATATCAACGACCTAGAACTAGGATTAAAATCCACTCTTTCGAAATTTGCCGACGACACAAAGGTGGGTGGGAAGGCCCTCACGACAGCAGATAGCAAAATTATCCAGAGGGACCTGAACCAGATCACTCGGTGGTCAGAAAGATGTCAGATGTCCTTCAACACTACCAAATGTAAAGTAATGCATATCGGATCCCGAAACAGCAACTACACATACCACATGGGTGGCGAACCACTACATGTTGTGCAAGAGGAAAGAGACCTCGGGGTCACCATCAGCAGTGACTTGAAACAAACAAAACACTGCAAGTCCGCCTGTAAGAAAGCCAATACAATGCTTGGGTTCATATCGAGGAACTTCGAATACAAGACTCCGGGAGTTATGTTATCCTTGTATAATTCGCTGGTAAGGCCCCACCTGGAATACGCCGTGCAATTCTGGTCTCCTAATTACAGGAAAGACATTGAATTACTTGAGAGAGTACAGCGCCGCGCCACGAAGATGATACCATCACTGAGGACGAAACCCTATGAAGAACGACTCGAGCGACTCAACCTCTTCACGTTGGAAAAGAGACGACTGCGGGGAGACATGATACAAGTCTTTAAGTACCTGAACAAGCTCAGCAACGTTGATCACTCCAAACTCTTCACGCTACAAACCAGCCTGAGAACAAGAAACAACGGAAAAACAATTCAAGCAAAGCGATGCAATACTGACATCGGCAGGAGTTATTTCTCAAATAGAGTTGTTCGCCACTGGAACAGCCTTCCTACAGAAGTGGTTAGCGCAGAGACCATCAACTCCTTCAAGAAACACATTGATCGCCACTTTGCTGCAACGGGTGTGAACTGAACGTTCCCAGAGTAGGTACACAAGTGCTTTAATCCTTCCCTGCAAGCCACTCCTATGGCAAACGGATTGATTAAATCACTGAACGCAGGCAACCTAGTAATGAGCCAACAGGCTTTCTGCTGCCTGCTAGTCCATGTTTCCATGTTTCCTCCTCCTTTTCTCATTCAAACTTTTTTTCTTCTCCATATTTTCTTTCCTCCTCCTCCTCCTCCTATTTTCTCATTTCAAACTTTTTTCTTCTCCATATTTTCTTTCCTCCTCCTCCTCCTCCTCCTCCTCCTCCTCCTCCTCCTTTTCTCATTCAAACTTTTTCTTCTCCATATTTTCTTTCTTCCTCCTCCTCCTCCTCCTCCTCCTTTTCTTATTCAAACTTTTTTCCTTACCTGACCTGCCATATAGTCCTTCCAGCCTTACAGACCCTTAGCAATGAGTCAGGTATTTACCAAACCTCAAACATGACCTCAAACCACTACTGGCTCTTCTCTTCTCTTCTCTTATTCTTTGTATTGTTCTTTTTATTGTTATTCTTTCTCTTCTTCTGTTTCTTCTTCCTTAATTCTTCATATTATTATTATTATTATTATTATTATTATTATTATTATTATTATTATTATTATTATTATTATTATTATTATTATTATTATTATTATTATTATTATTGTTTTCTTTCATTTTCTTTTCTTATTTTCCTTATATTCCTGTCTTCTTTTTCATTCCTATTAACATTCTTCAGGTCAGGTCAGGTCATTACGTAGGTCATTTCTCACGACCTGACAACTAACTGACCCGTCTTTCCCCCTCCATCCCACAGGTCAGGCAGCATAAGGGCACGAAAAACACGCGCAGCTGACCGCCAGCTGAAGGACACTGAATCCGGGTCACCAAGCAACGTCCTCGACCTGATGGAAGTGTTGGCAAACATTGACGTGAGCGACATCATGGAAATCCCCAGTGTGTTTGAGTGTGACGACCAGACCTGCCTTGCGACCATACACCACGATTCCATACGGCGACAGGATGGTGCAATAACCTGAATTTCCCGTCCTTCGGCAAGTCATTCCGGGCCAAGAGTCGTCTGTTGAGGCCCTCCTATGAAGGTGGTGTGTGTGTGTGTGTGTGTGTGTGTGTGTGTGTGTGTGTGAGGGGGGGTTGTGTCTGTGTGTGTGTGCGTCTGTGTGTGTGTGTGTGTTAGATGGGGACTACGTGTGTATCAATTCTGTGTGTGTGTGTGTGTGTGTGTGGGTGTGTGTGTGAGGGTGGGTTGTGTCTGTGTGTGGCTGCGTCTGGGTGTGTGTGTTAAGTTAGATGGGGACTACGTAATATCAATTGTGTGTGTGTGTGTGTGTGTGTGGTGTGTGTGTGATTGACAGGCTATGAGAAGGAAGAGAGAAGAGAAGAGAAGGGAAGGAAGAGAGAGAGAAGAAGAGAAAGAAGGAAGAGAGATGAAAAGAAAATGAGAGAGAGAGAGAGAGAGAGAGAGAGAGAGAGAGAGAGAATGCATGTATGTGTATATGTATAGACAAACAAATTATAACCACCACTACTAATACTAATACTAATAATAATAATAATAATAATATTAATAATAATAATAATAATAATAATAATAATACCATTACTGCTACTACTACAACTACTACCATTACTACAACAACTATCCCCCTATTTCCAGGCCTATCTGCATACTACTACTACTACTACTACTACTACTACTACTACTACTACTACTACTACTACTACTACTACTACTACTACTACTACTACTACTACTACAACTACTACCATTACTACAACAACTATCCCCCTATTTCCAGGCCTATCTAAGCCACTACTACTACTACTACTACTACTACTATTAACCCCAGTATTCTACCTCCATTTCCAGGGCTATCAAAACCCTGAGCTACGTCAATCACAGGTCAGCCGCTTCCCTCCCCTCGGCTAATCTCTACGAACATGCACAACGATGTCTCGGCTCCTCATGTTCGCTACACCCTCATGGTCATGCAATGGGGGCAGCTTATCGACCATGACATCATCTTCACGCCCATCAACAAAGGTATGTGTGTGTGTGTGTGTGTGTGTGTGTGTGTGTGTGTGTGTGTGTGTGTGTAATGGTTTATTGCTAACATTTTAAGAGTTTTTAATTGTATAACTATAAATATCTTGGCTATATCTATGTCTGTGTGTGTGTGTGTGTGTGTGTGTGTGTGTGTAAGTAATGGTTTATTGCTAACATTTTAAGAGTTTTTTAATTGTATAACTATAAATATCTTGGCTATATCTATGTCTGTGTGTGTGTGTGTGTGTGTGTGTGTGTGTAATGGTTTATTGCTAACATTTTAAGAGTTTTTAATTGTATAACTATAAATATCTTGGCTATATCTATGTCTGTGTGTGTGTGTGTGTGTGTGTGTGTGTGTGTGTGTGTGTGTGTGTGTAAGTAATGGTTTATTGCTAACATATTTAAGACAGTTTTCCAATTGCATAACTTAAATACCTTGGCTATATCTATGTCTCTCTGTTTTGTATATATCTGACCTCTCTCTCTCCCTCTCTCTCTCTCTCTCTCTCTCTTTTTTTGCAGGGTTCCAGGACTCCATTCTTGACTGCCGGCGCTGTGACTCACCCCAGACGGTTCACCCCGAGTGCTTCCCTATCGGCATTCCCTCCAATGACCCGTTCTTTCCACCAGTCAATATCTCCTCTGGGCAGCCTTTCTGTATCCCTCTGACGCGCTCCATGCCGGGGCAGCTGACTCTAGGTATGTGTGTGTGTGTGTGTGTGTGTGTGTGTGTGTGTGTGTGTGTGTGTGTGTGTGTGTGTGTGTGTGTGTACCTAACTTACCCTAACTTAACCATTATCTAAGTTGGTCTTGAAATCATAAATCGTATGTGTGTGTGTGTGTGTGTGTGTGTGTGTGTGTGTGTGTGTGTGTGTTTACATTGTTTTCTTTTTATATTTCTCTCTCTCTCTCTCTCTCTCTCTCTCTCTCTCTCTCTCTCTCTCTCTCTCTCTCTCTCTCTCTCTCTCTCTCTCCTTGACCTTTCTTGACCCAGGTTACCGAGAGCAGATGAACCAGGTCACTGCATTTGTGGATGCCTCACACACCCATGGCTCAGACAAGTGTGAACAGAGACAGCTGAGAATGATAACGGTGAGGGTTTGTTATTGTTATTGTTATTATTATTATTAGTAGTAGTATTAGTAGTATTAGTATTGTTGTTGTTATTATGGAAGGGAAGGAAAGGAGAGAGAGAGATGGAGGGTAATGAGAGAGAGAGAGAGAGAGAGAGAGAGAGAGAGAGAGAGAGAGAGAGAGAGAGAGAGACTAATATCACCATTGTCACTCAACAGGATGGCAAGCTGCGTGGCACTCCTAACCCCTTGAGAGGCAAGCTGCTGCTGCCCACTGAGCAGGAGAATCATGAGTGCCAGGCACCATCAGGAAGGTGTTTCATAGGAGGTAGGTCCCCAGAGAGTGCCATACACACCCTGGCAATACACAACACCATTGGCACTATAGAACACCCTGATACTACACACTGCATCTTGGCACTATATACAACAGCTTGGCACTATATCCAGAACACCCTTGGCACTATAGAACAGCCTGGCACTATACAGAACACCCTTGGCACTATAGAACACCCTTGGCACTATAGAACAGCCTGGCACTATATAGAACACCCTTGGCACTATAGAACAGCCTGGCACTATATAGAACACCCTTGGCACTATAGAACAGCCTGGCACTATACAGAACACCCTTGGCACTATAGAACACCCTTTGAACTATAGAACAGCCTGGCACTATATAGAACACACTTGGCACTATAGAACAGCCTGGCACTACGAACCCTTGGCACTACAGGCCTGGCACTATAGAACAGCCTGGCACTATACAGAACACCCTTGGCACTACACACGACCCTTGGCACTATAGAACAGCCTGGCACTATACAGAACACCCTTGGCACTACACACGACCCTTGGCACTATACACAGAACACACTTTTCTTCCTCTTAATTCTTTTTCTTCTTTTCTTCCTCTAATTCTTCTTTTTCTTGTCCTTTTCTTCTTCTAATTCTTTTTCTTCTTTTTCTTCCTCTAATTATTTCTTCTTCCTTTTCTTCCTCTAATTCTTTTTCTTCTTTCTTTTTCTTCTTCTAATTATTTTTTTTCTTTCTTCCTCTAATTATTTTTCTTCTTTTTCTTCCTTTAATCCTTTTCTTCTTCTTTTTCTTCCTCTTATTCTTTTTCTTCTTCTTTTTCTTTCCCTAATTCTTCTTTTTCTTCCTTTTCTTCCTCTAATTCTTCTTCCTTTTTTTCCTCTAATTCTTCATCTTCTTCTTTTTAATCCAATCTTTATTTTTCTTGTTGTGCTTTTTCTCCCAGGT
>NW_026112202.1:0-80000 GCF_024679095.1 Eriocheir sinensis | reverse complement strand
TCTTCATTTATTTCCTCACCGACTCTTCCTCCTCTCTTCCTCCTCTCTCTCTCCTCCTCTCCTCCTCCTCCTCCTCCTCCTCTCAAGTCCACTAATACTGAAGCACACGTAATCTATCAAACACATTCTATCAGGCATTTTAAATCACTATATTGTTATGAGTGAGTTTATCCTTGCAAAGTCTATCAATAAGTTCTAAGTCCTTTCCTTCCTTATATAGTGTGAGTCTGTGTGTGTTAATATGTCTAGTAAATCTCTATGTTAGTGTGAGTTTTTTCCCTGCAAAGTCTATCAATAAGTTCTAAGTCCTTTCCTTCCTTATATAGTGTGAGTGTGTGTATTAATAAGTATACTAAATCTCTATGTAAGTCTGAATGAGTGTTTTCTAGCAGTCTGTCAATAAGTTCTTTGCTTGTGTCGTAAGTAATAATTCTAACGTGTGTAATTCTTGCAGGTCACGCTTGCCAAGATGCTCTGCGATAACTGTGATAATGTGGAGAGTGAGCAGCGGTCCGTCTTTGACCTTCCTGACCCCTTCCTGTAAGTGAGACTGTTTGGGGGTTAGGTCAGTATTGTTAAAGGTCACAGGCTCACATTACAACTGTTTCCCAAGGCCACAGAGAAGATTATCCGGGTTTTCTTGGGTGTTTTTTCCGTTCAATGTCCAGAAGTCAGGTAAAACTTATATATATTTGACTAGGCTTTCGTATGAGTTGTAGGCATTTTCAGGGGTATTTTTATGACCCCAGTGGTAGTTTGAACCTTCCTCTGTACCATGAATCTGAGAAACATATCTGACAAGACTTTCATAGGAGTTTGGGGCATTTCCGGGGGTAGTTTTATGACCCTGGTGGTAGTTTGAACCTTCATCTGTACTGTGAACCTAAGAAATATATTTGACAAGACTTTCATAGGAGTTTGGGGCATTTCCGGGGATAGTTTTATGACCCTGGTGGTAGTTTAAACCTTCATCTGTACTGTGAACCTAAGAAATATATTTGACAAGACTTTCCTAGGAGTTCAGGGCATTTCCAGGGGTAGTTTCATGACCCTGGTGGTAGTATGAACCTCCATCTGTACTGTGAACCTAAGAAAACATATATTTGACAAGGCTTTCATAGGAGATTTGGGCACTTCCAGGGGTAGTTTTATGACCCCAGTGGTAGTTTGACCCTTTCTCTGTACCAAGAACCTAAGAACACGCATATTTGACTAGGCTTTCATACGAGTTCAGGGCATTTCCAGGGGAGTTTATGACCCCAGTGGTAGTTGACCCTTTCTCTGTACCAGGAACCCCAAAACACAGACATGAGAACCCAGTTAACCTCATTTTTGACCTCTGGAACTTGTCAACATGGGAGGCGGAAACTTCTCATCCCACCAACCAGACACTGTGATGATCCCATTGATGTTTCAGGAACCCTCGTGTGTCCCACCGTGACCTGCCGGGGATCAACCCGGAGCTGTGGAAGGAGCGCGTGTCATGTGGGGTCGGCAAGACTGATATTGACATCGGGGCAGCCGAGCGCATATCACCCTGTGTCATGTGCACCTGTACCAAGGAAGGGGTGAGTGATGTGTGTGTTTTCCTTGCTAGAGGGGGTGAGGAAGGGTGACAAGAGTGAAGGGTGAGAGGTATGTGTTTGTCCTTGCTATAGGGGGTGAGGCAGGGTGACAAGAGTGAAGGGGTGAGTGATGTGTGGGGGGTGAGGAAGGGTGACAAGAGTGAAGGGGTGAGTGATGTGTGGGGGGTGAGGAAGGGGTGACAAGAGTGAAGGGGTGAGAGATATGTGTTTGTCCTTGCTATAGTTAGCCTGTTCTCACGCCAAGCATCTGCTAGTGAAGTCTTTCTCCTCGGGTGCACCTTCTGAAAGCCCCGGTCCATGTTCAGATGTTTCCGTACAGTGCCACTATTCATATCAAAAGTTACCCTGTTCTCACGCCAAGCATCTTTCTTTCTCTTTAAACATGAAATTATTGTACCGTGTGGGGACCCAGCAGCCTCCTGGTACTGAAGGGAAGTGTGTAGTGTTCTGTATAGGTTACGTATATGCAGTTACGGGTATGTGGTACCTAACATTGGGACCTGTTTGGGTGAGCTACGAGTGCGGATCTTTGCTCTCTATCTCCAGAGTCTGTGTAGTCAACTGTAAGTCAGATTATACTGCTTACTGTACCAGGAATTACCTTCTGAATAAAGCCTCTATTCTTGAACTTAATGACGCCACAGTTTGCTTGTTTGAAAAGCTGTTATGACTGTTTCCCAAGGCCACAGAAGGCTAACCGGGTTTTCATGGGTGGTTTAACCGTTCATTGTGCAGAGGGAGTGCAAAACTATCACCAGATCAAAGCAACTAGATATATCACCATACGGCTCAATAACATCTTGAAAACGAAAAAAAAAGCTGTAACTTGCTTTAAAAGTAGCCTGAAAAATGTACCTAAGTCAATTATATCTAAAAAAGTGTCCGGAGATTAGCTAAATGGGTTTGGGGCAAGATAAAGTCATAGGTGTGGCCCTTAAGTTTATTTATAAGACTTCATAGTACAGATACAGTTCACATCTTCTGTGACTGGCTTACAGCAGAGTCCTCAGAGAAAAGTACAAGTCATCAGAGTTGACTAACACGACTTCTTTCCCTCGGCAGAATTGAATGGCTGAACGGACATCTCTGGCGTCTTGGTCTGCCTGCGGCACACTGCACACTCTGGAAGAAAGAACACCAAGATGTCAAGTTCCTGCAGAATCAGCCTCTTAGTGAAGAAAATGTGCCTTATTTATTTAATAAATAATTGACAAAAAAAATAATTTTGTATTTATTTTAGAAAAACTATATGGCTCACTTTTTGCAATACTATGCAATAAGTATATCACGCAATAAGTTAGCCATAAATATATATATATATATATATATATATATATATATATATATATATATATATATATATATATATATATATATATATATATATATATATATATATATATATATATATATTTTTACAATGCTATGCAATAAGTATATCATGCAATAAGTTATATATATATATATATATATATATATATATATATATATATATATATATATATATATATATATATATATATATATATATATATATATATATATATATATATATATATATATATATATATATATATCATATTTAGGGCATATTTTTTGCTAACTTATTGCATAGTATTGCAATATATATACAATTCCTTACACAGTGAGTGAGTGGAACATGATATATATTCACAGCGTGGTCTTAAACATAGCTATAGACAGTAGCAGGCACCAGTATGACGTTCCTGGGATATATAGACCCAATTCACACAGTGAGTGAGTGAGTGAGCCATGACCAGGAACATGATATATATTCACAGGGTGGTCATAAACATAGCTATAGACAGTAGCAGGCACCAGTATGACCTTCCTGGGAGTGTATATGAAGCCAATTCCTTACAGAGTGAGTGAGTGAGTGAGCCATGACCAGGAACATGATATATATTCACAGCGTGGTCTTAAACATAGCTATAGACAGTAGCAGGCAAAAACAAACATCCCAATGTACGTCCCCCTGCAGGTGGTCGTGGCCTGCTTGGGGTTTGATTCTCTTGCACCATCTGTACAAGCATCAGTAATAGCCTTGAAGGTGGGTATTCCAGTGCTTGGCTGGGTTTAGTGTTGCTGTGCTGAGAAGACTGAAAGTGAAGGCTGCAAGGCATAAACCAGCTCAATTAGTGTGTAGGTGGTGGAGCCAGTGACCCAGGAAGAGATGCACAACCTGCCCCTCATTCACAGCCTGTAGCATACATAACCTTCCCTGGGTACACCTATAGCCTGGATGGCACACCCAGCCAAAATGTACTGTTAGGTAAGTTGGCCCCAGTGTTGCCTTATTCTGTCCCTGAGTGGTCTGCCCTCCCTGTATAAAGCCTGGCAGGTCACTCAAATGGGTACAGGTGTTAGGGCACGCCTGCTAAACCCGAGTCAAGGACTTTCTTTTCTGGTTTTACAACTAAAATAATTTTCTCATGTCCCAGCATACAGTACTAATTGGGTGTTGCAATTATTACAGGCTTGAAGAAAAAGGCAAATAAGAGGAAGAGGAGAAGAAGAGGAGGAGGAGGAGGTAAGTGGTAGTTTTTCCCCACTCTTAGGAAAGGTCTCTCTCTCTCTCTCTCTCTCTCTCTCTCTCTCTCTCTCTCTCTCTCTCTCTCTCTCTCTCTCTCTCTCTCTCTCTCTCTCTCTCTCTCTCTCTCTCTGCTCAAGTTAGTGGCAATGTAGACCCCACAAGACCAGCACAAAGTCATCATTATCCTTGACGGTGAAGGCCTCAGTCATCGTCAAATAGCACAGCTGACTGGTGTTTCCATCTCTAACGTATGAATGGGTCTGCAGACATGTGGCCACAGGCTCCACTAGTGACAGGCCTCAAAGCCTCGCAGCAGATTTTTAACAGTGTAATCACGGCAGTGGTGCATACACTCATTATTAAATAAATACCTATCATCGTCATATATCGTATAGCTATCCACGCTGGTGCAGTATGTCCTTTACGTATTAATTTTGCCAGATATTATAATTCTGTATACTTTTACTGGCAATGAATAGGGATGAGGTCAACCCCAGCATTTAAACTGCCTGAGAATGGTCCATGTTATCAAAGATTTCTGCACCCAAGCACACACATACTTAACATGGCTTTGGTAGTTGTGGGCCTTTCCATGGCTAGTGTTTTGACCCTGGTGGGAGTCTGACAAGGCTCCTGTACCCATAACTCTAAAAAAATACTCCTGAGAACACATTTTCTTTTTGACATTTAGAAATAACTGGTGTGAGTCGGCAGCGTCTCAGAATAGCGATCAATGTCCTGAGTGGAATGGCTTACAGAATAACTGCATCCACAGCACAGTCCCCCCATGGTAATTGTCAATAATCTCTGTAGTGCATTGACGACCTTATGTCAGTGACTCTGTGGTAAGGTACAGTCTGTTTCAGTAGGATATTACAGGTGGTCAAGCCTCCTCTCTCTTTCTCTTGACCAGCTCTGTGGCAGCCAATCACCGCACATAACCCCTCACTCTGCTTCCACCTTGACCGACAGCGTTGTGACTGTGCAGTGTTCTCAGTTTTCTAACACTATCTGGAATACTGAAAGACCTAACTTGGTATGATAAGTATCACTGCTAGCCTTGACCTATAACATTCATTCTGTAACACAAGACAAATGACTATTTTTTCTTGTAGATGTCACGTGAATGAAGGTATTTTCTTTGTACGCTAAAAACAAGTTTGTATTTCTTTCTATCTACAGTCAAGTTAACAGTGTGCACATATATGGCTGTCTTCTTGGTCTCATCATAATCCTTGACGTTTTAGGCATATGCGGCCAAACACACACATCTGGCAAGGCTTTTGAAGTATTGTGGCCCACTACCGGGCTCTCAAGGAGATTTAAGACTGATTTGTACCTGCGACAACTGACTTAGTATTCTGGTACTTCAAGAGTATTGGAAGGAGCTCGTAATTGGGGTGATGAAACGTTGTCGCTTTTTTATATTTATTTTAACCATCTTAACACTATGAATAACAAGAATAATATAAAACCACTTCAATAAGACCCAGCGGGTTGTCAGGCCTCGCTCACTGCCTGTTGAGGGACATTTATCGTCCTACTTCAATACTAGTTACAATTCTAACTATTTCTTATTACACATACACTGGATATATACTCTTATAATCTAAACAAGACCACTATACACAATGGACACTAGTGCGCTTTCCTTTACGGTACAACACTTCACTTTCTACTCAAGACAGCGTAGATGAACACACGACACATGTTGTGTCTAAAAATTAGAGGGACACGTGAGTGTCGGTCAGAATTATTTCTAGTTCTGCCCCGAGTACTCGAGGAACCCCTTATATGGGCGATTGCCTACGTCACTATACGTCATTACTACGTCATAACTATTGACAGGGTAAAAGGCTCCTGAACTGAGGGTGCACTCCTGACCTATGATATTGTCACATCCTCTATGGTTATAGTACATAAGAGTGAATATTCATGAGTAGTCTTATTCTACATGGCTTCCGTTTACATGATTCTCGTCCTTATAGCCTTTGGCGTGGTGCTGTCGTTGGGTGAAGTGGGCGGTTTCGGGAAGCCGGCAGAGCGCCAGCTGTATGGTGGCCTGAGACGCCCCTTTTGGCTCCCTGTGTGTTTCAATAATGATTTGTTCTTCCCACTGTCACCTCGCTGTGCTGTGTTCTTCAAATTGTTCTTAAAGTTGGATGTATTCTAACGTTCTATGTCGCTTTCGTCTTCCTTATTTATTTGTGATGTTTGTACTGGGTCAGGTGATGTTACTGCGTCTGTGTTTGTAGATGCAGCACCCTGCGGGGCACCACAGAAGGAGTTCTTCAGGGGAAGCTTTATCTGGCAGTTAATACTTCATGGTGATGTGAGGTGCACAGATACTGTTTTCCTGCACTCCCGAGCACTGGCAAGGCAGAAGCAAGCTTACTCCTCCAGTGCAATGATTGGCTGTTACTTGGCCAGGCAAGAGTATGAGGGGGTGTGCCTGCCACCGTACTTACCACCAGAATGACAGCATATTACGTATGGGAAAAAAACACCTATATGATGAGGAATTATCAGCACAACCAATTATTATATTATGGATACGTAAGTGATATCTTCCCAGCACAGCACAATGCTTTGAAGCGACAAGCCTCAGCAGTGCATATGTCCTAATACCGAGTCCCTGGCACCTTCACAAGAGCAGGAGTACACAAGGCTGACACACTGGGAGGAGTGTCTCAAAAGTGTTGGTCTGTGTATCTCAGAATGCATGGAGAAGTTTTTGGTGAGTGTACCCACGGGAGCTTCACCCTGCCTGCCATGTCTACCCGGTGTGGCGTTGAGTCTCGCCCCCTCATGTGGTTTGTCCCATCATGATCTGCGCATGGCGGAACCCAAATTTAACTATGACTGAGTAACTAAGTGTGAAGAAGCACCACCCAAAGAGTGATGCACAGCGGAAGAGGTCAAAACAATTGTATTGCCGCGGCGACTAAGCCTGATGGGCCAGCAGCCTCCCATAACTCCCTCTGCCAGAGGGGGGGCACCTCTTTGGCCGACTGGTGAAGGAGTGGCTCTCTCTTCTCGCTGGTCGTGGGTTTGGTCCCCGGCACCGGCAAACCTTCCCTTGTCTGGATTAATTTCTCGTGTGTTTCGTTACACGCAGAGGTCACGTTGGAGTGGAGAAAAGAGTAGATTTCGGCATTTCAGAACATGAATAGGAGGAATTGTTGACATCCTAGTTATATACATACATACAGTGATGGGATTCAGCCGGTTCGCAAGAACCTGTTCTTGGAATTTCTTTAATCCTGAGAAGCGGTTGTTACTGTCAGCTTAAATCAGGGGTTCTCAATTTTCCCCCCATGAACACCTTTTACTTATAACTTATTTTGGTAAACCCCTCACAGATCTGTTGCTGGCTTTTGAGAGTCAAAAACACGACTAAAACCAGACTGGATGTCGGGTGGAGCCGAACACGGGTTCAAGACCAATGTGGCATCACCGATTCCAACGAGAGCGCCGTTACAAAGGCTACACCGACAGCAACCGCTGCCAGCTGGTTTTGTTTACTTCACGGCAACCAGCTGTCACACCTGTGTCTTCCTGAAGAAGACAGGCCAGCTGTCACGCCTGTGATAACCTCACAGGACCTCCCCAGGGCTCATAATGATCTTCAGACCACTGTAGCTGCTTGGATTTTATTTTATTTTATTTTATTTTTTTGAGGCTGAAACCATTATTTTCTGTAGTCACGCATCACGGCGTAAGGAATGGTGATCTTAAATATGTCAAGATCACTTTGATAACCGTTTGAATCTATAAATATATAGGCATAGGGCTGAGACACAAAATAAGCCCAATAGACTATTGATGCATTCTGATCAATCGTATATTGACAACATTGTCGTGCTGATGGAAAATAGAACAAAGTGGAAGAGGCAAGGCTGAAAGATCATGACTAAAAGACTTAAGCTGAAGCATTTTCCTTAATATTTTCCTTTTCCAGAAGGCAACATGTTAGGTAAATGCAGAATTCAAACACATTTCTACTATAAACTGATATATTACCAAGTAAAGGTTGCTTAATAAGATGCACAAAAATATTTAAAAAAATAAGCATTACTAATAAACTAATTAAAAGAGTTTTGAAGCACAGAAAATAAATATTTTATAATTGCAAACAGTGGCTATAAAAATGTTAGCACAACATTATCACAACTGGTTATAGTCTAATGCAGTGGTTTCCAACCTGTGGGGCGCGCCCCCCTAAGGGGGCACGAAGGGCTGCCAGGGGGGGCGCAAGCACTTCATAAAGTAGAAAAACTACTTAGTTACTAAGTAATTTTTCAAAAATACAATTATAAATTATTTCAAATGCTCCTAAATAACTAAGGAATTAAACAACTATAAAAGATAAAGAGAGAAACGTGCTGTAAATATAAATATTGTAATCATGCAATGATTACCAGAAACAGTGCTTCGTTCGTATGGTTCCCGTTCGGTTCACGTCTCAGACGCGTCAGTACTCCAGCTTTGGGACTCGGCCGTGTGGCCACGCCCGGCACTCCGCCCGCCGCCACAGTAGTATGAGGGTGCGGTAGTAAGACGGTAGCTCTGTGACCGTTCTGGACGTAACAAGTGCCTCGTAAATAACTGTTAATTGCAAAATTACAAAGCCAAGGAACAGTTTTGAGCGTGTGCGTTTATTTCACTAAAATTTTGAAATATGGAAAAGTATTTGATCACTAAAGGCAAAAGGAAAGAAACTGAAAGTGAACCTCACTCCAGTAAATGTAATGAAAGTAGCAAGCATATGAAAACCAGAAAGTATGACGACAGCTATCTCTCTCTTGGATTTACATCTATGGTTGTTAGTGGAACGGAGAGACCTCAGTGTGTGTTGTGTTTAAATATTTTGGCCATGGACAGCATGAAACCAAGCAAATTGAAGCGCCACCTTGAAACACAGCACCCTGAACATGTTGGTAAATCTCTGGAATTTTTTAAAAGGAGACTTGATGAATATAATAAACAGAGGCGGGCTCTCACGAAGACATCTACCATAGCTGCAAGTGCTTTGCTTGCTTCTTATAAAGTTTCCTACAGAATTGCAAGATGCAAAAAAGCTCACAACATAGCAGAAACCTTGGTATTACCCGCTGCTATTGACATGGTGGAAATAATGC
This sequence comes from Eriocheir sinensis, assembly GCF_024679095.1. Lineage (NCBI taxonomy): Eukaryota > Metazoa > Arthropoda > Malacostraca > Decapoda > Varunidae > Eriocheir > Eriocheir sinensis. The sequence goes on along the minus strand of NW_026112202.1, from coordinate 70,719 downwards.
TCGGTAAACAAAGTGCCAACAAGTTACGCAGCATTCCTCTTGCAGATAATACAGTTGGCAGAAGAATTTCAGACATTAGTGATGATTTATATCATCAGTTGACAGATGCACTTAAATATACGCATTTTGGGTTGCAAGTAGATGAGGCTACTGATGTAGTGAAAGATGCTCATTTAATAACTTATGTGCGCTATATATCTGCCAATGAAATTAAGGAAGATCTGTTGTTTTGTAAACCTATTGTTGGTAGAGCCACAGCTGTAGAAGTGTTCAACATGATTGACAATTTTTTCAATGAACATGGAATAAGCTGGGAAAATTGTGTTGGACTGTGCACTGACGGAGCCCAGTCAATGGCAGGACGACATGCTGGACTGCAAGCTTTGGTGAGAGAAAAGGCTCCACACGCTTCATGGACGCACTGCATGCTTCATAGACAGGCACTTGCATCAGGCAGTATGAATGAAGAATTGGGTAATTTGCTCAAAGATGTTGTCAGGGTTGTAAATTACATAAAGAACAGTCCATTGAAAGGAAGACTGTTTGCACAGTTATGTAAAGATTTTGGTGCTGAACACACTGCTCTACTGTATTACTGTGAATCACGCTGGCTATCCCGTGGAAAAGTACTCCAGAGTGTATGAACTTAGAAATGAAATTGCTACATTCCTTTGTGAAAATAAAAACAAAGATGGAGACTTGTTCACAGATGATTATTTCATAAAAAAAACTTGCTTACATGGTTGATATCTTTGAGAAACTTAACCAACTGAATCAGTCTATGCAGGGGCCCCATGTGAATATTTTCACACAGAGTGACAAAATATGTGCATTTATGAAGAAAATTGAGTTATGGAAAAGGAATGTAGAAAATCACAGTTTTATGTTTCCAAACTTGCAAGAGTTTCTCAAACATACTAGCGTACTAGGTGGAAATGAATTGTTTGCTGAGCACTTGAACACTCTCCTGGGGAAGTGCTCATTTTACTTCAAAGATGTAGACACAAGTGATTACGAATGGATAAGGAACCCATTTGGTGATAACTCTACAAGCACACTGTCTACAGCTGACCAGGAGCAACTTATTGATTTGTCATGTGACGGTTCACTGAAACTTGTGTTTGATGCAGGACCTTTGGAAAAATTTTGGTTGCAAGTTAAAGATGAGTACCCTTCCTTGTCAACTAAGGCCATTGACATTTTATTACGTTTTGCGACATCATACTTGTGTGAATCAGGATTTAGTTCAGTTGCTGTTCTCAAAACAAAATACCGTTCTCGCTTAGTAATAGAAAAGGAATTACGGGTCTCAATTTCATCACATTCTCCAAGATTTGAGAAACTCTGCTCAGAGAAGCAAGCGCAACCATCACACTAGTAAAGGTAAGCCTATACATTCAGTCATACATATGAGTACATAATTATGTATTGTATCATTTTTTATCTCTGACTTGTGCCGACTATGACAGTAAATAGCAATATTTAAACCAGAGCGGAGGGGGGGGCGCAGGGAACTTGTTATTTAATGAAGGGGGGCGAGAATTCGAAAAGGTTGGAAACAACTGGTCTAATGGATAATAACATTTGCAACAACCCAAACATTTTAATAGTCACTAAGCATATACTGTCCGCTCAGCATTAATTAAGCTTTAACCATTAGGAATTTGGACTTTTTTTTTAAAGTTGGAAAAATAACTAAAATCAATAATTTCACTTGCTAGACTGTAGCAACCCAAAGATCAATCTTTGCACTATGTCGGGCCAACCAGCATCATGGTTTGCTTCTAGCGACTGTGATAGAACCCATTGTTAGCCAGTCCAGGAGTGAGAGAACCTGTTCTTAAAAAATTGAGTCCCACCACTGCATACATACATACATACATCACTCTTTAATAAAACTATAAATAACAAAGTAAACAAAGCCAGGACAAACCAAATCAGGGGGATGAGGCTTAACGCCACACAGCTACATGGCCTGCGGCTGTGCCTTCACCAACATCCAGGGTAAACTAACTAAGGGAGTTGTCTACACACAGTAACAGTGCTGTGTCCACCATTACTACATGGCCTAAGACTGTACCTTTGGCCACACAGAGGGGAACACAATGAACCCTGGTGGTAGTTTAACCCTTCCTCTGCACCTTGAAGAGAAACACGCATTTAATAAGGCTTTCATAGAGGCTTTGTTTGGCGGAAACTAACTGGACCCCATTTGACTTTGCTGAGGGGGAGTCTGGGTTAGTTTCCTGGTTTAATTATGGGGCTGCTGGGTTTGCTTTCATTTTTACAGCTGAATATGCAAGAATTCTATTGATAAGGGTGTTAAGTATGATTTTTTTTGTAGGTACACAGAAGACCATTTAGGGTAATATTTTATTTTAAGAGGGTGATAGTACTTTTGGGTTTGTGTGAGTACGGGGGCCATTGTCTCGCTTACGATGTCATAAACTTGCCTTCAAAAACTTATCTATCAATTATTTATTTTTTGATAGATTCAAAATATTTTGTTTTTGTTTTGTATAAATTTAAAGAAATAGAAGGGTTTAAATGAAGTAAAATTGATCAGAAAATAGTTTAAAAAGATATTAATCTTGGGAATTTGAGATAAAGGGTCTCATTTTTTCCTGAAGTTTTTATAAATCTCTCCATTATTGGTTTACAATGTTTGGGCGAAGTTTAAACTTCAAAAACTTATTTTGGTGGTTTATGCGTTAAACTGCCGTGTGTAAAAGAAGTCAATTTAACGCTAGGTGTAGACGAGAAATAATTAGCAAGGAATATACACGGAGTTTAATCAACCACTTAGGAAAAAGTTAGAAGCTTCTGGCATCATATTCCTCTTGGCAATAACTTAATTTAACAGTGATTCACCTCTTTTGGGTTTGACTAGAGTCTAAAATTTAGGTCCAAACTATAAAACGCAATTATTGGCTTTCTAATTGGTAAAACCAGCTCAAAAAACTCTTTATGAATGCAACTCACACGTCATGGCATTGCTCTTTATTAAGATCATTCTAAGGCTCTCTGCGGTCACTCATAATAAGAGCAAGTAAGAGAATAAACAGAAAGATTGGACCGCTAAAGAATCAAGAAAAAATGTTAGTCAGATTTAAAGTTTGAAGCGATAGGTAAAGTAATCTATACATCAAAAATTAAGAAAATTCCGGCAATTATAAAGAATCACAAAGAGAAGGGTAAACCCTTTGGGCTCAAATACACATTCATACAGGGAGGTTTTTCTCCATCTACAATTGTTTTTTAGGAAGTAGAGTTTCTGAAGTTATAACTATGTAGGGATGATAAAGTATAATTGAAATTATCAACATTGTAAAAATCTTTTTTTCAAAAAATTAAACTTTCTGATTGGAAGTCAGATATACCTGTTATATTAAAAAAAATTATCCTCCTCATCAATAAATGAAAATGTATAAAAATAATCAAAGAACATGAACAAAATGAAGCATCAGCTTCAAATGGTGTGCAGAGCATTTATAAAGCCACATAAAGCAGACTACTAGTAAGGAAGAGGTTCCAATAATGACATGCAGGCCAGTCACAACCTAGAATGTGGAGCCAAATACTGAATAGTAAGGGAAGCTTCAATATATTCTTCAAGTACTATTGTGAAATAAATCCCTAGAATAATAGCTGGGCCGAGTCTTGGGATGGCTTGGGAGCTTCTCGTGGTGGGCTCATGTTACTGAAGAAGGCTTGTAGTACTTAAGAGGGGAGTTTGAAAAGGATTAAAAGGTTGGATGCCAAGAGGGGGTCAATGTATACCAATTTCTTCTGTGGGGGACATCAGTCTTCTATGGAAAAAGGCTCAAAAGTAAGATAAGAAAACTTCTGACACAATAAATAAGATTATACCTCAACGGAGACCTTTGGTACAAGATCCTTGATAAGTGCCTTCAGTATCTGGCCATTAGTAAAGTGGCAACAACAAATTATACCTCAACAGAGACCTTTGGTACAAGATCCTTGATGAGTGCCTTCAATATCTGGCCATTAGTAAAGTGGCAACAACAAATTATACCTCAACGGAGACCTTTGGTACAAGATCCTTGATGAGTGCCTTCAATATCTGGCCATTAGTAAATGTGCAACAACAAATCTCATGATAAGGAGATTTATATTATGCTGGTGAAATCATGTCACTAAGCCGGTGGCATAACAGAGCCGGTAAGCAGAGGTGGGCAAGTGCGGTACTTAGTGCGGCAGTACCACAAAAAAAGTACTGCACAACAGCACTACCGCAAAATTTATAAAAATAATGCACTACCGCAGTCCATACTAAAAAATCCTGCAGTACTTTGAAAACTATCAAAGACGGCATTTACCACGCGGCATGCTGCTGCTGCTGCTGCTGCTCTGAAAACTTTTTTTTGCAGTGAATCGGACTCAGTCAGTCATCAGAATCAGTGATTCAATCATTCTGACTTTTCAATTATTGTTCAAAATCAAATACTAAATAGACAGACTAAACTACCTCGCTGCCAGTCTTCCTTAACTCGCGCGGTGCCGGACATTTCAACCCTGGACCCATCCGTGGTGCCGGCAGATGTTTCATTCTTTATTTTAAGCATGTTTCCTTTGTTTGGATAGCCAGGGTAGCCACTCAAGTATTTTTTTATTTTGACTACCACTACCGCAGTACCGCACACTGCGTACCACACTGGGAAAGAAAAAAATGGGACCGCACCACTCCGGAAAAAGTACCGCACTACCACAGCCGCACTGCTGATTTTTCAGTACCGCGCCCACCTCTGCCAGTAAGCAGTCATGGCTACTAGGTGATGGGGCTGAAAACCATGGAATGATGGCACCAGTTAATTTCTCTAGTATAAAGAGTTCTTAAAACTGCAAATACATAGGACTGAATAATAGCAACGGCAGAGTCTAAAATTATAAAGAGTATTTGAGCACATAAAAGGATTAAATAGAGAGAGATGTTCCAGTACTTCCTAACAAAGTTAGAAGTAGGTGACCACCGGACGAGTTACTGCTAAAGTACGAATTACTGTGTTTGTAATGGTTTCACAATAAAAGGCATCAAGGCAAAGCTTGGGGAACTAAATGGCCAAATACATGTTTGGTGTGTTTGAGCCATCCCAACGTTATGACTCACAGTGGAGGAGATATTGGTGTGTCATTATGTGCCCAGATCTACTAAACACATGTTTGGTGTGTTTGAGCCATCCCAACGTTATGACTCACAGTGGAGGAGATATTGGTGTGTCATTATGTGCCCAGATCTACTAAACACATGTTTGGTGTGTTTGAGCCATCCCAACGTTATGACTCACAGTGGAGGAGATACGGTAGTGGTGTGTCATTATGTGCCCAGATCTACTAAACACATGTTTGGTGTGTTTGAGCCATCCCAACGTTATGACTCACAGTGGAGGAGATAGTGGTGTGTCATTATGTGCCCAGATCTACTAAACACATGTTTGGTGTGTTTGAGCCATCCCAACGTTATGACTCACAGTGGAGGAGATAGTGGTGTGTGCCCAGATCTACTAAACACATACAGGAGAGAAGTCCTTAAAATTATTAAAGACAATTAGTCTGAACAAGGCAACAAATAACACAGAGGAGCCATTATGGGAAGGCTGTAAAGGAGCTTTCAATTCTTTATGAAGAGTTCAAATCATTTTTCTCCCAGACAAGGATCAGCGAGAAGCTCAGTGAGGCAGCAACACCGTCAAGATAGTGGAAATTCACTTTACTGACAAGTTGAAGATTCTTGGAGAAGGTTCAAAGATGGAGAATATTAATTATAATTTTCAAGATTGAGAAATTGAAGTTTTTCTGTTGTGGGGCAAAAAGCTAATTTTAGAAAAAGGTTTCATATTAAATATAAAGACTAGGAGGAATCTTAGGAGAAAAAGAAAGTTGTGGCATAATTAAGGAATTCATAAAGAATGAATAGGATCACCTCAATAATTAAGCTAAGGTTTAGGGGGGAGGTATCAATTGATAAAGAAATTTAGCTTAAGAATGAGTTAATACAAGTTCTTTCAATAACAATAGATCTGTGATTCGCTCCACAAATTTCTGAACACTGCCTGTAGAATAGTCCAGGCCGGTTAAAATCTTGATTGATTAAGTCGGCCTGGAATTGCATCTGCTTCAATACCTAGAGATGGGACGGTTCAGGAATGAGTGACTTTGGCTGCAGTAATTAGGACCAAAATTTGGGAAAGTTTTGGAAAGTTTTGTTTAGTGGGCAGCGCAACATCTATGGTCATATGCCGAGAGAGACAGGAGGAAGGAATTATAGGAGAAGGAACAGATCCCAGGAGACGGGACACAACCCCGATTAATACCTGGTACACTGCTGGGTGGACAGGGGCGTAGGGTATCGGAAAAGCAGGCCAAATTTTTCCACTCCGCCCGGGAATCAAACCCAGGCTCTCTCGGTTGTGAGCCGAGTGTGCTAGCCACTGCACCACGAAGCCCCCGCCCGAATTTGGGTATTTATTGGGAGTACAGTCCGGTTATCTACATCTAACAGACAAAATCCTGAGGCTTCTAATTCGTTAAACGGAACTATGTATCAATCAAACTCTACCTGTAAAAACTCTGAGTATTCATATCTTCATTGATGTCCAACTGTCTTAAGAGTTATTGAAGGGTTATTGACTTCATGGAGAAGATATCGGAGGGAAGGAAGACCAATACAAATCAGAATGAAAGCGGGGAGAGATGTTCAAATTACTACTTCAATAGCTGGATTTTCTAGTATAATGTAGCGGTTAATATTACAAATACAGTTGTTGTTATGTAGCCTACAAATGTTACCATTACTAGTACAATTACTAATATAATATGGTCATGAAAGAAAGTTAATTGTTCTATGAAAGGAGAAGCTCTGTCTTGGAAGTTTAATTAATGCTGCTCACGTTGCCATAAGTTGGTTCTAAAAGAAGAGTTTTCTTCCTTATAGGAGCTTAGCCCGGAAGCAGCGACGGGCCAAATTTGTGGCTTTACCGTGTAGCAGTGACGGGCCAAATTTGTGGCTTTACCGTGTAGCAGTGACGGGCCAAATTTGTGGCTTTACCGTGTAGCAGTGACGGGCCAAATTTGTGGCTTTACCGTGTAGCAGTGACGGGCCAAATTTGTGGCTTTACCGTGTAGCAGTGACGGGCCAAATTTGTGGCTTTACCGTGTAGCAGCGACGGGCCAAATTTGTGGCTTTACCGTGTAGCAGTGACGGGCCAAATTTGTGGCTTTACCGTGTAGCACAGACGGGCCAAAATTGTGGCTTTACCGTGTAGCAGTGACGGGCCAAATTTGTGGCTTTACCGTGTAGCAGCGACGGGCCAAATTTGTGGCTTTACCGTGTAGCAGCGACGGGCCAAATTTGTGGCTTTACCGTGTAGCAGCGACGGGCCAAATTTGTGGCTTTACCGTGTAGCAGTGACGGGCCAAATTTGTGGCTTTACCGTGTAGCAGTGACGGGCCAAATTTGTGGCTTTACCGTGTAGCAGTGACGGGCCAGATTTGTGGCTTTACCGTGTAGCAGCGACGGGCCAAATTTGTGGCTTTACCGTGTAGCAGTGACGGGCCAAATTTGTGGCTTTACCGTGTAGCAGCGACGGGCCAAATTTGTGCCATGATATAACCCCCCAAAATAGATGATACATAATCTGATCACAAATGCTTTGATATATACGTATTATGAAATGATTTGTGTGAGGGGCGATTTTTTCTCATTTTTCTCACTTAGAGGGACCATTACGAAACATGATCCCCGCAGCTACCACCACCGGGTTAAATGTCTATCTGCCATTTTACAAGTTAGTACTAAGGGTAATTTCTATGATCTGCTGGGGGGTAAGCATGCTCTCATTCAATTGAAGAGGGTAAGAAAGGAGAAAAACAACGGGGCGGTTAAGACACAAAAGCTTCTCAAACAATTAGTAATAGGAATCCTAATGTGGCTACAAAAGAAATTATTGAGCCTAGGGATGACACCATGTTTCAAGTTGCGTATGCGTCTGGGTAATCTACGGCATATAACAAAGAAACACTCCAGCATGCAAGGTGTGGTCCCACATGAGTGTCTGCGAGGGAGCCAATCAAGCACTGAACACAATCCATATCACGATACATGGTCCTGCCCTTGTGTGTCGGCCTGGATGTGGAGGCAGCCAACATTCTTTACAACAGTTTGTAATGAAATCAGGTTCATGTGTGGGGGGGCTCCACTCACACAGCTCTTCTGGACTGAGTGGAGGCTAAGGCTCTTCGTCTCATCAGCTCTCCTCCTCATACTGATAGTTTTCTACCTCTTAAATTCCGCCACAATGTTGCCTCTCTTTCTATCTTCTATCGATATTTCCACGCTGACTGCTCTTCTGAACTTGCTAACTGCATGCCTCCCCCCCTCCCGCGGCCCCGCTGCACTCGACTTTCTACTCATGCTCATCCCTATACTGTCCAAACCCCTTATGCAAGAGTTAACCAGCATCTTCACTCTTTCATCCCTCACGCTGGTAAACTCTGGAACAATCTTCCTTCATCTGTATTTCCTCCTGCCTACGACTTGAACTCTTTCAAGAGGAGGGTATCAGGACACCTCTCCTCCCGAAACTGACCTATCTTTCGGCCACCTCTTTGGATTCTTTTTAGGAGCAGCGAGTATCGGGCTTTTTTTATTAATTTTTAATTTTTTGTTCCCTTGAACGGTCCCCTTTGCTTTAAAAAAAAAAAAAAAAAAAAAAAAAAAGTTAGTTTTTCAGACATTTTGGGACTAGGCTGCTAGGCCTTATATATATATAAATAAATATATATAAATAAATAAATATAAATATATATATATATATATATATATATATATATATATATATATATATATATATATATATATATCTATATATAACAAAAAGCCATGAACATACAATAATGCTATTTATCCTTCATAGACTTCACAATCTCTTGACGGGAAACGGGGCGCGGGGCCGATTCGCAGGGGGCCGATTTTCAAAAATTTAAAATTTAAATATTTTCAAAACCAAAGCAGCTAGCGACCTGAAACTAAAACAGGCACCTCCCTTAGGCATATATGAGTCTCCATGAGCAGCGGTATCAAAAAATTCAAAGTCGTTCCCTAATAAAATCCCGATTAATTGTTTTTTATATAAGTATAACAAAACTTAAAAAGGCTATAAAATCCTCAGATTTTACGCTAGATGCAAAAACATCACCAAATGCAGAGATAATCACTTATATTTTCAGAATCAATAGCAATATTTAGCATATCTTATAAGTTTTTGCCCGAAATAGCTACTTATTTTTTTTTTATTTAGTGCAATTTTTTACGTAAGTTTTTAACATCTAATAAATCACTTAATTTTCACATTAGAAACTTAATACTTGAGGAAAGCATGCAGAAACATCTTAATTTTACTCAACAAAAGCAAAATATTCATTTTTCTATATACAATCACAACTTATTTTGGTTGAATTCCGATGTCACTATTGCCGCAGCACGTCTTGCCGGCTATCTGGCCCTCGTCCCTGAACAATCACTTTAGCCTTTTGGCCTATGACTTGTGGGCCCCGGTCAGTTTCCTGGACTTGTACACGTCCCTGTTCCTCGCCGTCTCCTTCCTGCCCTCCTCGATACTGCTCCTCTTCCTGCCGGTCGGCTGCTTCAAGGCCATATTTGACCCCGTAGGACGTAGTGAACAGCCCCCTCACTACCACACTGCACTGAACACACCACTGCACTGCACACAACACTGAGTCACTGCACTGATGGCGTAGTACGGCTCCTCCACAGTTTACTCCACGGGGTCGCGGCGTCCTCATATCTTGTGTCTCCTCCGTCACTTCCACTCGATCCACTGCCTTCTGTGTCTTCTTGTATCGTCCTCTGGATCCTTGCAGTTGTGGGGAAGGGTACAGAGACGATGAATAACTGTAGGTCCTTTACTTGGAGAGTAAACAGAGGCAGGACAGCGATAATCCTTTACAGAGGGGAAGTGCCCAGCTGACTGCGTGCCTAAGGCGAGTTAGGCGACGCGGGAACTGAGCTGAGTTGCCATGTAGGCACTAACTAAACGTACATTTCTTGTTTCCTAATACGTAAAACTGTGGACTTCACTATCCTACAGTTATCATTCATTTTACGTAAAGATTTCAACCTAAAGTTACGCAAATTTGCCATTTTTTACACAACGTTTTCAAAGTGCACGCATGGTGCTATTTTATATAAGTTACCTTGAATCCTCGACCAAATCACTCTAGAGACACTCCTGCCTGCTTGTATGCACTAAAACTTGAAGATTTCGTCTTGTTTCCACTTAAATTCGGAGTAAGAACGCAGAGTGTGTTTGAGTTGTCGCAGTGAAAGTCGCCATAACAATCGGCCCCTTACGCGAAGCCAGCGCGCCAAGACTGAAGAGATTTCCCGTCAACTAGTTGTGAAGTCTATGTATCCTTATAATATGGCACTAGCCATTCCACACCCTAACTGCTTTAATGGAGGAAACAGAATCTTCCAGACAGTTGCATCACAGCCTATTGAATGATCAGTGAGGGTTAATTATTGTATATTATGTCATGTGTTGGTTGTTGGGTTTGTAACTCCATTCCATTCCATTGAGATTAGAGATGCTTGATCGAGTTGGCAGTCGGCCTCCATACCTGGGAGTAAAGCACTTCTTTGAGACGCTGTTTTGATGGACCCTGACTGGTGGCAGCAGGAAGCTACGTAATGACGGACTCTGCGCCCACACTCCGCCCGCAAGAGGTGCCCCTGACGCTAACCTTCGGCGACGACATCCCCGGCAGCATTCCGGGCGTTTCACTACACCAGGGATGCCAACGTCTTGTGAGGGGTGAAAGTGTGGGATAAGCCAGACTACCGGGCTGTCACTACGTCAGCTGCGGGGACAGACGGCTGCATACGTAGAGCAACGAGTGCAGCTGAACGCAGAATGGGGGCCAACACACTGGACTGCCTGTCATAGACCGCTGACGCTATCGAAATCAGGATCCTGCACTTCGAGGAACAACAATTTGGAGAGGGGCCGAGCGACTTCATGAAACGGCTACAACAGTTAGGCTGGATGGCATTCAAGACAGAGAAGCGAGGCTGCACATAATCAAAGAGAAGTGGATGGAAAATGACGAGACTGCAAAGAGTTACACGGCTGTAATGAAGAAAGCCGAGTCGGCTTTGTCCGCAAAGACTGCAACTTCAGCTACAGGCCAATCAGGAGACTCAGTGGGAGGTGGAATCCCTGCGCATACTATGGCCAGACAGCCATCGCTCGGTAATGGACATATGCGAGCTACTGAGGCCGGTGGCAGCAACTCGTCAATTGAACCGACCCACTCCCGGCTCTAGAGTGTCGCCTTCTCCTCCAGCCAGCCGAGGAGCAACCACACATCAGTTATAACAGGGCCGTGGCTGCTACTACTCTTCCATAGAAGAGGCTATGTGAGAACCCTTCCTGGAAACCACCGGGCAGGATTTTTAATGACTCCCGCTATGCACGGCGGGCAGCGACACAGGGATCCTGGATTGCAAAATACATCACTAGTAACCCAAAATTAGAAAAATATCTACTAAATCTGGGAAAAAAATTAGATGAAATCATTTTTCAACTGATTTCAATAGCCAAGGGGATCAACATTTACTAAAAAAAAGATAGGGCATGTAGAGGTTGGGGAATTTTCTCTACAGGGGTCAAAGGTCAACGACCTTTCGTTAAAAGGTCCAAATCTCTATCTCGCAAATGAAACGTCATAAATGGCTGATCTTGGTAGTGTCAAAATGAACAGAATGGTGTCAAGGAAAGATCTGAAATGTAACCACTTACAAAAAAACAATATATTACCTCTGAAATTGAGGTCAAAATATTCAACACGCCAGCATTTGTTAAGAAGTTATCTTATCTCAGGAGAATATAATATTTCATGCAAAAAATAGTGACCCTGTTTGAGTTCCCATGGCTGCTTAAAAAAAAAGTGAATAAGTGGTTTGGAAGAGATCAAAGGTCATTGAGCTTTCTATGTTTAATAAAGCAAAACCCAAACGCACAAGTCTTGATCAGTAAAGATGAGGAACACATGTTGTAAATAAGGTGTTTCAATGTATGATAGTTCATTCTGAGATGAGGTCTCAAGGGTAACAGTCTGCATAAAGTTGCCGATCCTTGGCCGAACAATTTGTATCTGTTTGAGGTTGTGCACAAGCTGGATTGCTAGGTGATGACAGATGAGAGATGTGAGGAGGATGCAGGGAAACTTCAAAGCTTACATTGGAAGGGCTAGGAGAGTCTTGTTAATACAAATAGATGACTCTTCTTTATTGGAAGCACTGAATTTGGCAGGATGCTCTTGGCCTGGACATGGAAAACAGGATGGGGGATGGTTACTTCACCAGTGAAATGGAGGAAGCATCAAAGCCACAGCTGATAGCTATGTTCAGGGAAGGTTCATTGATGGTGCAGTACTAGTGTGTGATGGAAGGGATCCAAAGATCATGAACACATGCGTACAATGGCAGGCAGAACAATATCTCATAATTTGGGAGTCCCACCAGAACTGACTGTGTGATAGGGAACAATTTCTTGCCAATGAGGAGAACAAAGAAGCATTTATCAAGACACAGCTGACACTGCACGAGATGACACACTGGTCGTCAAGACAGCTACTGGACTTGTCAAAAGTGTGAGCACTCCTGAAGCTGTTGTTGTTGCCCAAGATTATTAATACTTCTCGTGTACCACCGACCCGTCTACTGCACAAATCTGTTCCCACTCATGGATGGCCTGTAGGATATATCGTCAGTAGGAATTAGTGACCAAACTGATCTTTTGTTCAAGTATGCATGGTCAGGCAATGACACTGTATCCATGGACACACAAAGGAGACAATCTACAAATGAGATTTTCCAAGACATGTCACCAACACATACACGAACACTGATTCCTCCCACGATGAGCTAAAACATGCAGGTGTCAAAGCAATGCAGGTGTGGCATGTGGAGATACTCCTTCAGAGAAAGCTCCTTTCCTCAAATTTCAGAAGCAAGCTGCAAGATTGATCCTGATAGGCTTCACCCTAATGCAGCAACCCTGCAGCACGCCCTGAGAGTCCAGCTACAGATTGTTGTGTGGCATAATCTCAACACCTCTGTTCTTACGCCTGAGGGAAGAGGATGGGGAGGACAACAAACTTGGACCTAAGATGTTGACATTGCTCCCCAAACCTCCTTTTAAAGGAAGTTGTTGTAACTGCCATGAAGGGCTAGTCATGCTGCTGCTGCTGCTGCTGCCTTGTGTTCCTGCATGTGTTGTGCTCTGATGGAAGAGGAAATCATTTATTTGGCAATACTTGGTGTAAGTTTAACCTCAAGTCTTTCTCAAATGGCTTCAATTTTGTATTGGCATTTTCAGCATGAATTCTACTGTGTTTGTAAAGTATTTGTGTACAGCTCTGCTCATGATGGTGGGGATGGAAGGGCCGGCCAGATATTTGACCTGACAGAAGACAATTGCAAGCCCTTGGAAGGCTGGTTTGGCATGTTTATGACAGCCACCAAACCACACGTTACTATGATCAATTTACACCAATTTTCAGGCAATCTTTTGTGTACACATTCACAGAGGAATTGGCCATTTATTTTTATTTTTGGAGGTCCAAAGTTAGGCTGTTCTCACCCTCCCCACTAAGCATTTCCACAACAACCATTATAATTTTCTTTATCAATATTCTCCAGAAACAAAATTGGACAAAATGTACAAAAAAGGTCAATGACCTTTAGCTGCCCAGTGAGAGCCCCACTCCCAGCTCTTCCTTTTCTTGGAGGGGGTAGTGACACCCAGCCCTCTAGATCACTTTTCTCACATGTGAATTTAAGCACACAAGCTTTCATTGTGAAAATCATGCATTCTTTATGTATATTAGTAATAAATTTGTGAATTTTGACCTTTGAGCCCATTTAAAGGTCAAGATGTAGTCCTGGAGTCTCCTCCTGGTTTTTATTCATTTCTCAGAAAATCTCCAATGATATGCATGTCCTATATCTTTTTCCATAAAGACAACTTTATTCTTATTTCTAGAAAAGGTCATTGAACTTTGATCCCTGTATAATTTCCCCCCCAACCTCTACATGCCCTATCTTTTTTTGTAAATGTTGACCCCTTGGCTATTGAAATCAGTTGAAAAACTTTTCATGTAATTTTTCCCCAGTGGATACTACACCGGAGCGAAGGGAAGGGAAGGGAAGAGAAGGGAAGGGATGTGAAAGAAAGGGATGGAAAGGGAAAGGAAGGGAAGGGATGGGAAGGGGAGGGAAAGGAAGGGATGTGAAGGGAAGGGAAGAGAAGGGAAGGGATGGAAAGGGAAGGGAAGGGATGGAAAGGGAAGGGAAGGGATGTGAAGGGAAGAAGGGAAGGAAGAGAAGGGAAGGATGGAAAGGGACGGGATGGGATGGGGAGGGAAAGTAAGGGATGTGAAGGGATGTGAAGGGAAGGGAAGTGAAGGGAAGGGATGGAAACGGAAGGGATGGGATGGGAAGGAATGGGAAGGGAAAGGAAGGAATAGGAACGGAAGGGAAGGGATGGGAAGGAAGGGATGGGAAGGGTGGAGAGGGAAGGGATGGAAGGAAAGGAAGGGATAGGAATGGAAGGGAAGGGATGGGAAGGGATGGAAGGGAAGGGAAGGGATGGGAAGGGAAGGGATTGGGAAGGGAAAGGATGGGAAGGGAAGGGGAGGGAAAGGAAGGGAAAGGAAGGGAAGGGAAGAGAAGGGAAGGGAATTATGTATTATTTCAAAAGCCAATTGTTACACCTCTCTCTCTCTGCTGTTCACTGTAACAGATAGATTTACTTGTTGAAAACATGTCCTTCCTATTTTCATGTTGGGAACACTAGGTAATTATAATGCATTTCATGTACAGCAAGGTAAGGCTGCACCCGACCCACTCAACTTAGGTAACGATCATGTATCTCTGAGAATTGCAGCAGTGAAGGCATTGTGTGTTTGTGGGTGGGTGTGGCTTGCAAGCTCCTAACAGTGAAGGCATTGCATGCTTGTGGCTGGGTGTGGCTCCTAACAGCTTTGAGAGTCTCGCCCCAGGGCCAGATGTCAGGCCAGGCCACACAACACACAAAATTTGAGGCAAACATTAAGAATGACTGCAAAGGTTTATGATGCTAATTTTTGGTGTGTAAGGAGTTAGATTCTTGTTCATGATCCTCCAAAAATCTCAAAACTCTACAGTGACTATAAATGCTGAAAATGAACCCTTGAAATGTCCCTCCTATCACCTCAGAAGTGTAAACATTTGTGGAAAAGTGTGTGGCCGTCACTTAATGTCCCTCATGAGATGACCTGAGGAAATGAATACTCTGAGGGACAGCCGGAGTTGGAGCCTGACCTTGGAATGGAAGAAGAAGACTTTAGCAGAACAGAGAGAGAAGGAACAATTGTAGAATGCAAATGAATCAGAGAAGAGGAAAAGGATTGAGAGAGGAGGAAGAAACAACAGAACAAAATTAACACTCACCAAATGATTCCTCTTCCACCTCCTCCTCCTCCTCCTTGTCTTCTTCTGGCAGTACCTGCATATTAAGTGAGGGATTAATAAGCTGTATAAATATTGATACCTTATAAAACAATACATTCTTTTGACTGTTGCCTAAATTCAACACAATAATGTTACAGCTCTAAGCCTGGCCCCTCAGTCACTCCTTGATAACCCTGTTACCATACAACCCCCTTGGCAACCCTTAACAATCCTAGGCGGGACTTTACACACAAAACTCGCCTCACTTGGGGTCGTCCCTTCCTAACCCTGCACCTTGAAAATTAGCCACTTGACTGTGGATTTCCTACCAGAAGACCTCACCAACCTATAGGAATGGGGTGTCTGTGGCTACAATTCAATGAAGAAAATTTGTAAAGTCCTGCAGCTTGGGAGGGGATATCCACTCCACTATCCACCACAGAGGCAGAGAAAGACATGGGAGTGTATGTCACCAGGCTACCAGTGAAGGGATATCCAGCACACCAATACCACATGGGAAACACTCCACTATCCACCACAGAGGCAGAGAAAGACCTGGGAGTGTATGTTACCAGGCTACCAGTGAAGGGATATCCAGCACACCAATACCACATGGGAAACACTCCACTATCCACCACATAGGCCGAGAAAGACCTGGGAGTGTATGTCACCAGGCTACCAGTGA
Source organism: Eriocheir sinensis (assembly GCF_024679095.1). NCBI lineage: Eukaryota > Metazoa > Arthropoda > Malacostraca > Decapoda > Varunidae > Eriocheir > Eriocheir sinensis. The sequence continues at coordinate 54,499 of NW_026112202.1, read as the reverse complement.
AGGGATATCCAGCACACCAATACCACATCGGAAACACTCCACTATCCACCACAGAGGCAGAGAAAGACCTGGGACTATATGTAACCAGGCTACCAGTGAAGGGATATCCAGCACACCAATACCACATGGGAAACACTCCACTATCCACCACAGAGGCAGAGAAAGACATGGGAGTATATGTTATCAGGCTACCAGTGAAGGGATATCCAGCACACCAATACCACATGGGAAACACTCCACTATCCACCACAGAGGCAGAGAAAGACATGGGAGTATATGTTATCAGGCTACCAGTGAAGGGATATCCAGCACACCAATACCACATGGGAAACACTCCACTATCCACCACAGAGGCAGAGAAAGACATGGGAGTATATGTTATCAGGCTACCAGTGAAGGGATATCCAGCACACCAATACCACATGGGAAACACTCCACTATCCACCACAGAGGCAGAGAAAGACATGGGAGTATATGTTATCAGGCTACCAGTGAAAGCCAAATTCGTTCCAATCGCAGTGGACGGGTTAAAATGTGCCGATACCACCGATACCAATACATCGGTACATCCCTACTGGAGACAGTGTGTGGAGGAAGACATGAGAAGGATGAACAACTGGGAGAGAGTATGTCATCATAAGTGGGAGACCTGGGTCGGTCTTATAAGACATTTTGGCTTCTCATATCAGCTATTTCTAAAGGTCAAAGAGTGGGTCAATCAGGTTCCAATGAGTGTTTCCTTAGGTTCACGGTACAGAAGAAGAATCAAACTACCACCAGGGCCATAAAACTAATCCTGCTCAAAACTCCAACGAATGCCTTGTCAAATATGTGAACTTGGGCGACGGAATGTTTAGCTATACGGCCCCTAGTCACCTAGCAACTACCTGACTGACTTACCGGGTGGGAGGGCTGGGCCGTGCTCTCCACCTGGCACAGGATGAGGATGGAGGAGGTGCCCAGGTTGAAGTCAATCCAAACCCTCGGGTAACTCACACTTTGTAAGATGCAGGGAAGAAAAGGATGATCAGTAGGCAATGAAAAAAATATATCAAAATTGTGAAAACTTTCTATTTTTTATTTTTATAGCAAAGGGAGGCAGCTCAAAGGCAATAAGGGGAGAGAGAGAGAGAGAGAGGTTTTGTTTAGTGAACGCAACATCTGTGGTCATATGCCGGAGAGAGACAGGAGGGGAAGGAGTTATAGGAGAAGGGAACAGACCCCAGGAGACGGGACACAACCCCCGATTAATACCTGGTACACTGCTGGGTGGACAGGGGCTACGTAGGGTATTGGAAAAGCCGCCCAAATTTTTCCACTCCGCTCGGGAATTGAACCCGGGCTCTCTCGGCTGTGAGCCGAGTGAGTGAATCAGTGCACCATGAAGACCCCATAAAAAATAAATAATAAATAAATAAATAAAAATCATTAACATTCGTAGTAATAGCAGCAGCAGTAGCATACCTTAGGCTTGCACAGCTTGAGGTTCCCAATGTGCATAGTGTAGCAGGGCACGGCGAACACCTGTCGACTGTCCCCAAGCGTGCTGTTGTAGGCGTTCAGGAAGTGTCGGCAGTGCTGGAAGGGGAGCAAACAGGTCACCCACTATACACACACACATAAAAAAAAATAATTAACCTGGTAGCAGCGGGGATCATGTTTCTTAATAGTCCCTTTAAGCGAGAAAATGAGAAAAAATCACCCCTCACACAAACCATTTCATAATATATATCAAAGCATTTGTGATCAGATTATGTGTCATCTTTTTGGGGGGTTTATATCGTGGCACAAATTTGGCCCGTCGCTGCTACACGGTAAAGTCACAAATTTGGCCCGTCGCTGCTACACGGTAAAGTCACAAATTTGGCCCATCGCTGCTACACGGTAAAGACACAAATTTGGCCCATCGCTGCTACACTGTAAAGACACAAATTTGGCCCATCGCTGCTACACGGTAAAGTCACAAATTTGGCCCATCGCTGCTACACGGTAAAGACACAAATTTGGCCCATCGCTGCTACACGGTAAAGCCACAAATTTGGCCCATCGCTTCTGCAGTAAAGTCACAAATTTGGCCCATCGCTGCTACACGGTAAAGACACAAATTTGGCCTGTCGCTGCTACACGGTAAAGACACAAATTTGGCCCATCGCTGCTACACGGTAAAGACACAAATTTGGCCTGTCGCTGCTACACAGTAAAGCCACAAATTTGGCCCGTCGCTGCTACACGGTAAAGACACAAATTTGGCCTGTCGCTGCTACACGGTAAAGACACAAATTTGGCCCATCGCTGCTACACGGTAAAGCCACAAATTTGGCCTGTCGCTGCTACACAGTAAAGCCACAAATTTGGCCCATCGCTGCTACACGGTAAAGACACAAATTTGGCCCGTCGCTGCACAGTAAAGCCACAAATTTGGCCCGTCGCTGCTACACGGTAAAGCCACAAATTTGGCCCGTCGCTGCTACACGGTAAAGCCACAAATTTGGCCTGTCGCTGCTACACAGTAAAGCCACAAATTTGGCCCGTCGCTGCTACACAGTAAAGCCACAAATTTGGCCTGTCGCTGCTACACAGTAAAGCCACAAATTTGGCCTGTCGCTGCTACACAGTAAAGCCACAAATTTGGCCCGTCGCTGCTACACAGTAAAGCCACAAATTTGGCCAGTCGCTGCTACACAGTAAAGCCACAAATTTGGCCCGTCGCTGCTACACAGTAAAGCCACAAATTTGGCCCGTCGCTGCTACACAGTAAAGCCACAAATTTGGCCCGTCGCTGCTACATTGCAGTAAAGCCACAAATTTGGCCGTCCTTGCGTCGTTGCTACACAGTAAAGCCACAAATTTGTCCTGTAGATGCTACACAGTAAAGCCACAAATTTGGCCTGTCGCTGCTACACAGTAAAGCCACAAATTTGGCCTGTCGCTGCTACACAGTAAAGCCACAAATTTGGCCTGTCGCTGCTACACAGTAAAGCCACAAATTTGGCCTGTCGCTGCTACACAGTAAAGCCACAAATTTGGCCTGTCGCTGCTACACAGTAAAGCCACAAATTTGGCCTGTCGCTGCTACACAGTAAAGCCACAAATTTGGCCCATCGCTGCTACACAGTAAAGCCACAAATTTGGCCCGTCGCTGCTACACAGTAAAGCCACAAATTTGGCCTGTCGCTGCTACACAGTAAAGCCACAAATTTGGCCTGTCGCTGCTACACAGTAAAGCCACAAATTTGGCCTGTCGCTGCTACACAGTAAAGCCACAAATTTGGCCCATCGCTGCTACACAGTAAAGCCACAAATTTGGCCCGTCGCTGCTACACAGTAAAGCCACAAATTTGGCCTGTCGCTGCTACACAGTAAAGCCACAAATTTGGCCCATCGCTGCTACACGGTTAAATCACAACAAAATAAAGTCACTATTCTCTAACTTGAGCTCTGTGGCTTGGGCCGGGGAAACCTCCATTGTTGACAGATCTAGCGATGACCTGCACATGGCAATCTGTCTCACTGTTATTCCGTACGTTATCTATTTGTGGAATATACACATAGTCACAATACGACTGCATGGTGTTATGAATGGCTTGGGATTACAGGGAAAGACAACGACTGAGTCACGCCCAGTCCTGACCGAGGTCAGACGTGGGTCATGGCGCTCCGCATGGAGTAGCCCGGGGCCAGCCTGTTGGCCTCTCCCCTTCCCCTCCAGCCCCCTCTCCCCTTTCATCAAGAAACCTACTTCCAGAATCACTACATAGCAAGTTAATTTTTTTGTGACTAAGTGAAATCATGGTGACAGTCTGACAGACAGTGAGTGGAGTGCATGTGTGGTATCGGGATCGCTGAGTGTGTCGCCACCGCGGCCTTCCATCAGGCCCCTGCCGACTCCCCGAGGTCTCCCCCAGGCCCGCCCATCCTGCTGTTGAAGTCTGGTCAGGTGCAGTGCAGTGGAGGACTCATCACTCAGGTGGGGGCAATGAGCAGGCTGCTCACCACCGAGGCTGTGCAGTCTGTTCCCAGGCACAGCAGCGAGTCTTCACATCTGTCTCGCCACCTGTGTTGGATTAGCACTCCACCGCTAAGCCCCTTTCTGAGTGACCGTCGATACCGCCTCTACCTGCTCTCTGGCCACCTGCTGCTACCTGACCCAGCATTGTGACCTGGGGATGACCTCGGATTAACACCTACTCGCCTTCCAGAGGAGGATTACCTTCCCGCCTCATCGCTCTACCACACTGCACTGCTCCACCTCTTCACCCCTCAAGCATCACCACTACTTTCCCTCCGTTAATGTAAATCACAAACCCCCACACCCCTTTCATATTGTATTTTTCTTTATGGTTGCACTGTATATTAATATGTACATTTTCAGCTTAACGGCTGCAATTTCCTGAATAAACTGATTATTATTATTATTAGTATTATTATTATAAGTTAAAATCGATAGACTATTGTAAAAAAACTTGAAATAAATCTTTTTGCCATTAACCAAGGCCATCTAGAGGGGGAGGCCTCTTCACGGGGGGGTAGGCCGTGACGTAGGCCAAGTAGTGCCAGGTAGTGTCGGGTCAGCTGCGGTCAGGAGAGGTCACGCTCTCTGTTTTGTGCATTATTGACTCTGAAAACAGTGAAAAACTTGTTAACATTGTTTCTGCCTCTTACCCAGATAACAATACTGCCATACAAGTGCTGTGTGCCTTACTGGGAGGGAATCTTCAAAACTGGACCCAGAGTGATGGTGTTTTCCTTCCCACAAGACGAGGAGGCGTGCGCTGCGTGCCACAAACAAAGGAGTTAAGCAGCTGCTGCATGATAACATGTTCAGCACAGTGAGACAGTCAGTACAGTCAGCAGGTACAAAACCCATTACGGCTGTATTAAATGATGAGGGTTTGTCAGGCATTATAACAGCCAATAATATAGTTCATAAAATAGCCTGTGTTACACATGTATTATTATATATGAATATTCGTGATGTGAATATATGAATATGATGCGTTATGAGAGGAATGTGACTGTGATATGATTATGTATATGGTGTGACTAATCACTGATGAATACAGTATGAACATGATGTAGTTCTTTACATATGCTAGGCATAATGTGTGTGAAAAAAGAATAACATGATATAATTATATGAATATAAACATTAAACATGGATATCAATATACTAGATGCGATACATATGAATATATGATATGAATAAAATATGCTTATATGAGATGAATGAAAAATGCATATATATATATATATATATATATATATATATATATATATATATATATATATATATATATATATATATATATATATATATATATATATATATATATATATATATATATATATATCATGTTAGTGAGATGTGATAGGGTGTTATGAATGTGATGTTATTAGTAGCAGTATTTGCTAGGGCAAGGATACAATGAAAAACATGTTATCTGACATGAATGTGTCAGATAATTCACATATTTGACAAGGCATTCGTTGGAGTTTTGAGCAGGATTAGTTTTATGGCCCTGGTGGTAGTTTGATTCTTCTTCTGGACCGTGAACCTAAGGAAACACTCATTGGAACCTGATTGACCCACTCTTTGACCTTTAGAAATAGCTGATATGAGAAGCCAAAATGTCTTATGATACCGACCCAGGTCTCCCACTTATGATGACATACTCTCTCCCAGTTGTTCATCCTTCTCATGTCTTCCTCCACACACTGTCTCCAGTAGGGATGTACCGATGTATTGGTATCGGTGGTATCGGCACATTTTAACCCGTCCACTGCGATTGGAACGAATTTGGCTTTCACTGGTAGCCTGATAACATATACTCCCATGTCTTTCTCTGCCTCTGTGGTGGATAGTGGAGTGTTTTCCATGTGGTATTGGTGTGCTGGATATCCCTTCACTGGTAGCCTGATAACATATACTCCCATGTCTTTCTCTGCCTCTGTGGTGGATAGTGGAGTGTTTCCCATGTGGTATTGGTGTGCTGGATATCCCTTCACTGGTAGCCTGATAACATATACTCCCATGTCTTTCTCTGCCTCTGTGGTGGATAGTGGAGTGTTTCCATGTGGTATTGGTGTGCTGGATATCCCTTCACTGGTAGCCTGGTAACATATACTCCCATGTCTTTCTCTGCCTCTGTGGTGGATAGTGGAGTGTTTCCCATGTGGTATTGGTGTGCTGGATATCCCTTCACTGGTAGCCTGATAACATATACTCCCATGTCTTTCTCTGCCTCTGTGGTGGATAGTGGAGTGTTTCCCATGTGGTATTGGTGTGCTGGATATCCCTTCACTGGTAGCCTGATAACATATACTCCCATGTCTTTCTCTGCCTCTGTGGTGGATAGTGGAGTGTTTCCCATGTGGTATTGGTGTGCTGGATATCCCTTCACTGGTAGCCTGGTAACATATACTCCCATGTCTTTCTCTGCCTCTGTGGTGGATAGTGGAGTGTTTCACATGTGGTATTGGTGTGCTGGATATCCCTTCACTGGTAGCCTGGTTACATATAGTCCCAGGTCTTTCTCTGCCTCTGTGGTGGATAGTGGAGTGTTTCCCATGTGGTATTGGTGTGCTGGATATCCCTTCACTGGTAGCCTGGTAACATATAGCCCCATGTCTTTCTCTGCCTCTGTGGTGGATAGTGGAGTGTTTCCCATGTGGTATTGGTGTGCTGGATATCCATTCACTGGTAGCCTGGTAACATACACTCCCAGGTCCTTCTCTGCCTCTGTGGTGGATAGTGGATTGTTTCCCATGTGTTATTGTTGTGCTGGATATCCCTTCACTGGTAGACTGGTAACATACACTCCCAGGTCTTTCTCAGCCTCTGTGGTGGATAGTGGAGTGTTTCCGATGTGGTATTGGTGTGCTGGATATCCCTTCACTGGTAGCCTGGTGACATACACTCCCAGGTCTTTCTCGGCCTATGTGGTGGATAGTGGAGTGTTTCCCATGTGGTATTGGTGTGCTGGGTATCCCTTCACTGGTAGCCTGGTAACATACACTCCCAGGTCTTTCTCTGCCTCTGTGGTGGATAGTGGAGTGTTTCCCATGTGGTATTGGTGTGCTGGATATCCCTTCACTGGTAGCCTGGTGACATACACTCCCATGTCTTTCTCTGCCTCTGTGGTGGATAGTGGAGTGTTTCCCATGTGGTATTGGTGTGCTGGATATCCCCTCCCAAGCTGCAGGACTTTACAAATTTTCTTCATTGATTTGTAGCCACAGACACCCCATTCCTATAGGTTGGTGAGGTCTTCTGGTAGGAAATCCACAGTCAAGTGGCTAATTTTCAAGGTGCAGGGTTAGGAAGGGACGACCCCAAGTGAGGCGAGTTTTGTGTGTAAAGTCCCGCCTAGGATTGTTAAGGGTTGCCAAGGGGGTTGTATGGTAACAGGGTTATCAAGGAGTGACTGAGGGCCAGGCTTAGAGCTGTAAAATTATTGTGTTGAATTTAGGCAACAGTCAAAAGAATGTATTGTTTTATAAGGTATCAATATTTATACAGCTTATTAATCCCTCACTTAATATGCAGGTACTGCCAGAAGAAGACAAGGAGGAGGAGGAGGAGGTGGAAGAGGAATCATTTGGTGAGTGTTAATTTTGTTCTGTTGTTTCTTCCTCCTCTCTCAATCCTTTTCCTCTTCTCTGATTCATTTGCATTCTACAATTGTTCCTTCTCTCTATTCTGCTAAAGTCTTCTTCTTCCATTCCAAGGTCATGCTCCAACTCCTGCTGTCCCCTCAGAGTATTCATTTCCTCAGGTCATCTCATGAGGGACATTAACGGCCACACACTTTTCCACAAATGTTTACACTTCTGAGGTGATAGGAGGGGACATTTCAAGGGGTTCATTTTCAGCATTTATAGTCACTGTAGAGTTTTGAGATTTTTGGAGGATCATGAACAAGAATCTAACTCCTTACACACCAAAAATTAGCTTCATAAACCTTTGCAGTCATTCTTAATGTTTGCCTCAAATTTTGTGTGTTGTGTGGCCTGGCCTGACATCTGGCCCTGGGGCGAGACTCTCAAAGCTGTTAGGAGCCACACCCAGCCACAAGCATGCAATGCCTTCACTGTTAGGAGCTTGCAAGCCACACCCACCCACAAACACACAATGCCTTCACTGCTGCAATTCTCAGAGATACATGATCGTTACCTAAGTTGAGTGGGTCGGGTGCAGCCTTACCTTGCTGTACATGAAATGCATTATAATTACCTAGTGTTCCCAACATGAAAATAGGAAGGACATGTTTTCAACAAGTAAATCTATCTGTTACAGTGAACAGCAGAGAGAGAGAGAGAGGTGTAACAATTGGCTTTTGAAATAATACATAATTCCCTTCCCTTCTCTTCCCTTCCCTTCCTTTCCCTTCCTTTCCCTTCCCTTTCCTTCCCTTCCCTTTCCTTCCCAATCCCTTCCTTCCCATCCCTTCCCTTCCGTTCCATCCCTTCCATCCCTTCCTTCCATTCCTATCCCTTCCTTTCCTTCCATCCCTTCCCTCTCCATCCTTCCATCCCTTCCTTTCCCATCCCTTCCTTCCATTCCTATTCCTTCCTTTCCTTCCCATTCCTTCCCATCCCATCCCTTCCTTTCCATCCCTTCCTTCTCTTCCTTCCCTTCCCATCCCTTCCTTTCCCTCCCGTTCCCATCCCTTCCCTTTCCATCCCTTCCCTTCTCTTCCCTTCCCTTCTCTTCCCTTCACATCCCTTCCTTTCCCTCCCCGTCCCAACCCATCCCTTCCCTTTCCATCCCTTCCCGTCTCATCCCTTCCCTTCACATCCCTTCCTTTCCCTCCCCTTCCCATCCCTTCCCTTTCCTTCCCTTTCCATCCCTTTCTTTCACATCCCTTCCCTTCTCTTCCCTTCCCTTCCCTTCGCTGTGGTGTAGTATCCACTCGGGGAAAAAATTACATGAAAAGTTTTTCAACTGATTTCAATAGCCAAGGGGTCAACATTTACAAAAAAAAAGATAGGGCATGTAGAGGTTGGGGGGGAAATTATACAGGGATCAAAGTTCAATGACCTTTTCTAGAAATAAGAATAAAGTTGTCTTTATGGAAAAAGATATAGGACATGCATATCATTGGAGATTTTCTGAGAAATGAATAAAAACCAGGAGGAGACTCCAGGGACTACATCTTGACCTTTTAAATGGGCTCAAAGGTCAAAATTCACAAATTTATTACTAATATACATAAAGAATGCATGATTTTCACAATGAAAGCTTGTGTGCTTAAATTCACATGTGAGAAAAGTGATCTAGAGGGCTGGGTGTCACTACCCCCTCCAAGAAAAGGAAGAGCTGGGGAGTGGGGCTCTCACTGGGCAGCTAAAGGTCATTGACCTTTTTGTACATTTTGTCCAATTTGTTTCTGGAGAATATTGATAAAGAAAATTATAATGGTTGTTGTGGAAATGCTTAGTGGGGAGGGTGAGAACAGCCTAACTTTGGACCTCCAAAATAAAATAAATGGCCAATTCCTCTGTGAATGTGTACACAAAAGATTGCCTGAAAATTGGTGTAAATTGATCATAGTAACGTGTGGTTTGGTGGCTGTCATAAACATGCCAAACCAGCCTTCCAAGGGCTTGCAATTGTCTTCTGTCAGGTCAAATATCTGGCCCCTTCCATCCCCACCATCATGAGCAGAGCTGTACACAAATACTTTACAAACACAGTAGAATTCATGCTGAAAATGCCAATACAAAATTTGAGAAAGACTTACACCAAGTATTGCCAACAAAATGATTTCTTCCATCAGAGCACAACACATGCAGGAACACAAGGCAGCAGCAGCAGCAGCATGACTAGCCCTTCATGGCAGTTACAACAACTTCCTTTAAGGAGGTTTGGGGAGCAATGTCAACATCTTAGGTCCAAGTTTGTTGTCCTCCCCATCCTCTTCCCTCAGGCGTAAGAACAGAGGTGTTGAGATTATGCCACACAGCAATCTGTAGCTGGACTCTCAGGGCGTGCTGCAGGGTTGCTGCATTAGGGTGAAGCCTATCAGGATCAATCTTGCAGCTTGCTTCTGAAATTTGAGGAAAGGAGCTTTCTCTGAAGGAGTATCTCCACATGTCACACCTGCATTGCTTTGACACCTGCATGTTTTAGCTCATCGTGGGAGGAATTAGTGTTCGTGTATGTGTTTTTGACATGTCTTGGAAAATCTCATTTGTAGATTGTCTCCTTTGTGTGTCCATGGATACAGTGTCATTGCCTGACCATGCATACTTGAACAAAAGATCAGTTTGGTCACTAATTCCTACTGACGATATATCATACAGGCCATCCATGAGTGGGAACAGATTTGTGCAGTAGACGGGTCGGTGGTACACGAGAAGTATTAATAATCTTGGGCAACAACAACAGCTTCAGGAGTGCTCACACTTTGACAAGTCCAGTAGCTGTCTTGACGACCAGTGTGTCATCTCGTGCAGCTGTGTCTGTCAGCTGTGTCCTTGATAAATGCTTCTTTTTGTTCTCCTCATTGGCAAGAAATTGTTCCTATCACACAGTCAGTTCTGGTGGGACTCCAAATTATGAGATATTGTTCTGCCTGCCATTGCATGTGTTCATGATCTTTGGATCCAGTACTGCACCATCAATGAACCTTCCCTGAACATAGCTATCAGCTGTGGCCTTGATGCTTCCTCCATTTCACTGGTGAAGTAACCATCCCCCATCCTGTTTTCCATGTCCAGGCCAAGAGCATCCTGCCAAATTCAATGCTTCCAATAAAGAAGAGTCATATATTTGTATTAACAAGACTCTCCTAGCCCTTCCAATGTAAGCTTTGAAGTTTCCCTTCATCCTCCTCACATCTCTCATCTGTCATCACCTAGAAAACCAGCTTGTACAACCTCAAACAGATACAAATTGTTCGGCCAAGGATCGGCAACTTATGCAGACTGTTACCCTTGAGACCTCATCTCAGAATGAACTATCATACATTGAAACACCTTATTTACAACATGTGTTCCTCATCTTTACTGATCAAGACTTGTGCGTTTGGGTTTTGCTTTATTAAACATAGAAAGCTCAATGACCTTGATCTCTTCCAAACCACTTATTCACTTTTTTAAGCATCCATGGGAACTCAAACAGGGTCACTATTTTTTGCATGAAATATTATATTCTCCTGAGATAAGATAACTTCTTAACAAATGCTGGCGTGTTGAATATTTTGACCTCAATTTCAGAGGTAATATATTGTTTTTGTAAGTGGTTACATTTCAGATCTTTCCTTGACACCATTATTCCTCTGTGAATGTGTACACAAAAGATTGCCTGAAAATTGGTGTAAATTGATCATAGTAACGTGTGGTTTGGTGGCTGTCATAAACATGCCAAACCAGCCTTCCAAGGGCTTGCAATTGTCTTCTGTCAGGTCAAATATCTGGCCGGCCCTTCCATCCCCACCATCATGAGCAGAGCTGTACACAAATACTTTACAAACACAGTAGAATTCATGCTGAAAATGCCAATACAAAATTTGAGAAAGACTTGAGGTTAAACTTACACCAAGTATTGCCAAATAAATGATTTCCTCTTCCATCAGAGCACAACACATGCAGGAACACAAGGCAGCAGCAGCAGCAGCAGCATGACTAGCCCTTCATGGCAGTTACAACAACTTCCTTTAAGGAGGTTTGGGGAGCAATGTCAACATCTTAGGTCCAAGTTTGTTGTCCTCCCCATCCTCTTCCCTCAGGCGTAAGAACAGAGGTGTTGAGATTATGCCACACAGCAATCTGTAGCTGGACTCTCAGGGCGTGCTGCAGGGTTGCTGCATTAGGGTGAAGCCTATCAGGATCAATCTTGCAGCTTGCTTCTGAAATTTGAGGAAAGGAGCTTTCTCTGAAGGAGTATCTCCACATGTCACACCTGCATTGCTTTGACACCTGCATGTTTTAGCTCATCGTGGGAGGAATTAGTGTTCGTGTATGTGTTTTTGACATGTCTTGGAAAATCTCATTTGTAGATTGTCTCCTTTGTGTGTCCATGGATACAGTGTCATTGCCTGACCATGCATACTTGAACAAAAGATCAGTTTGGTCACTAATTCCTACTGACGATATATCATACAGGCCATCCATGAGTGGGAACAGATTTGTGCAGTAGACGGGTCGGTGGTACACGAGAAGTATTAATAATCTTGGGCAACAACAACAGCTTCAGGAGTGCTCACACTTTTGACAAGTCCAGTAGCTGTCTTGACGACCAGTGTGTCATCTCGTGCAGTGTCAGCTGTGTCTTGATAAATGCTTCTTTGTTCTCCTCATTGGCAAGAAATTGTTCCCTATCACACAGTCAGTTCTGGTGGGACTCCCAAATTATGAGATATTGTTCTGCCTGCCATTGTACGCATGTGTTCATGATCTTTGGATCCCTTCCATCACACACTAGTACTGCACCATCAATGAACCTTCCCTGAACATAGCTATCAGCTGTGGCTTTGATGCTTCCTCCATTTCACTGGTGAAGTAACCATCCCCCATCCTGTTTTCCATGTCCAGGCCAAGAGCATCCTGCCAAATTCAATGCTTCCAATAAAGAAGAGTCATCTATTTGTATTAACAAGACTCTCCTAGCCCTTCCAATGTAAGCTTTGAAGTTTCCCTTCATCCTCCTCACATCTCTCATCTGTCATCACCTAGCAATCCAGCTTGTGCACAACCTCAAACAGATACAAATTGTTCGGCCAAGGATCGGCAACTTTATGCAGACTGTTACCCTTGAGACCTCATCTCAGAATGAACTATCATACATTGAAACACCTTATTTACAACATGTGTTCCTCATCTTTACTGATCAAGACTTGTGCGTTTGGGTTTTGCTTTATTAAACATAGAAAGCTCAATGACCTTTGATCTCTTCCAAACCACTTATTCACTTTTTTTTTAAGCAGCCATGGGAACTCAAACAGGGTCACTATTTTTTGCATGAAATATTATATTCTCCTGAGATAAGATAACTTCTTAACAAATGCTGGCGTGTTGAATATTTTGACCTCAATTTCAGAGGTAATATATTGTTTTTTTGTAAGTGGTTACATTTCAGATCTTTCCTTGACACCATTCTGTTCATTTTGACACTACCAAGATCAGCCATTTATGACGTTTCATTTGCGAGATAGAGATTTGGACCTTTTAACGAAAGGTCGTTGACCTTTGACCCCTGTAGAAAATTCCCCAACCTCTACATGCCCTATCTTTTTTTAGTAAATGTTGATCCCTTGGCTATTGAAATCAGTTGAAAAATGATTTCATCTAATTTTTTTCCCAGATTTAGTAGATATTTTTCTAATTTTGGGTTACTAGTGATGTATTTTGCAATCCAGGATCCCTGTGTCGCTGCCCGCCGTGCATAGCGGGAGTCATTAAAAATCCTGCCCGGTGGTTTCCAGGAAGGGTTCTCACATAGCCTCTTCTATGGAAGAGTAGTAGCAGCCACGGCCCTGTTATAACTGATGTGTGGTTGCTCCTCGGCTGGCTGGAGGAGAAGGCGACACTCTAGAGCCGGGAGTGGGTCGGTTCAATTGACGAGTTGCTGCCACCGGCCTCAGTAGCTCGCATATGTCCATTACCGAGCGATGGCTGTCTGGCCATAGTATGCGCAGGGATTCCACCTCCCACTGAGTCTCCTGATTGGCCTGTAGCTGAAGTTGCAGTCTTTGCGGACAAAGCCGACTCGGCTTTCTTCATTACAGCCGTGTAACTCTTTGCAGTCTCGTCATTTTCCATCCACTTCTCTTTGATTATGTGCAGCCTCGCTTCTCTGTCTTGAATGCCATCCAGCCTAACTGTTGTAGCCGTGTCATGAAGTCGCTCGGCCCCTCTCCAAATTGTTGTTCCTCGAAGTGCAGGATCCTGATTTCGATAGCGTCAGCGGTCGATGACAGGCAGTCCAGTGTGTTGGCCCCCATTCTGCGTTCAGCTGCACTCGTTGCTCTACGTATGCAGCCGTCTGTCCCCGCAGCTGACGTAGTGACAGCCCGGTAGTCTGGCTTATCCCACACTTTCACCCCTCGCAAGACGTTGGCATCCCTGGTGTAGTGAAACGCCAGGAATGCTGCCGGGGATGTCGTCGCCGAAGGTTAGCGTCAGGGGCACCTCTTGCGGGCGGAGTGTGGGCGCAGAGTCCATCATTACGTAGCTTCCTGCTGCCACCAGTCAGGGTCCATCAAAACAGCGTCTCAAAGAAGTGCTTTACTCCCAGGTATGGAGGCCGACTGCCAACTCGATCAAGCATCTCTAATCTCAATGGAATGGAATGGAGTTACAAACCCAACAACCAACACATGACATAATATACAATAATTAACCCTCACTGATCATTCAATAGGCTGTGATGCAACTGTCTGGAAGATTCTGTTTCCTCCATTAAAGCAGTTAGGGTGTGGAATGGCTAGTGCCATATTATAAGGATACATAGACTTCACAACTAGTTGACGGGAAATCTCTTCAGTCTTGGCGCGCTGGCTTCGCGTAAGGGGCCGATTATGCGACTTTCACTGCGACACTGCGACTCAAACACACTCTGCGTTCTTACTCCGAATTTAAGTGGAAACAAGACGAAATCTTCAAGTTTTAGTGCATACAAGCAGGCAGGAGTGTCTCTAGAGTGATTTGGTCGAGGATTCAAGGTAACTTATATAAAATAGCACCATGCGTGCACTTTGAAAACGTTGTGTAAAAATGGCAAATTGCGTAACTTTAGGTTGAAATCTTAAAGTAAAATGAATTATAACTGTAGGATAGTGAAGTCCACAGTTTTACGTAGTCGGAAACAAGAACTGTACGTTTAGTTAGTGCCTACATGGCAACTCAGCTCAGTTCCGCGTCGCCTAACTCGCCTTAGGCACGCAGTCAGCTGGGCACTTCCCCTCTGTAAAGGATTATCGCTGTCCTGCCTCTGTTTACTCTCCAAGTAAAGGACCTACAGTTATTCATCGTCTCTGTACCCTTCCCCACAACTGCAAGGATCCAGAGGACGATACAAGAAGACACAGAAGGCAGTGGATCGAGTGGAAGTGACGGAGGAGACACAAGATATGAGGACGCCGCGACCCCGTGGAGTAAACTGTGGAGGAGCCGTACTACGCCATCAGTGCAGTGACTCAGTGTTGTGTGCAGTGCAGTGGTGTGTTCAGTGCAGTGTGGTAGTGAGGGGGCTGTTCACTACGTCCTACGGGGTCAAATATGGCCTTGAAGCAGCCGACCGGCAGGAAGAGGAGCAGTATCGAGGAGGGCAGGAAGGAGACGGCGAGGAACAGGGACGTGTACAAGTCCAGGAAACTGACCGGGGCCCACAAGTCATAGGCCAAAAGGCTAAAGAAGTGATTGTTCAGGGACGAGGGCCAGATAGCCGGCAAGACGTGCTGCGGCAATAGTGACATCGAATTCAACCAAAATAAGTTGTGATTGTATATAGAAAATGAATATTTTGCTTTTGTTGAGTAAAATTAAGATGTTTCTGCATGCTTTCCTCAAGTATTAAGTTTCTAATGTGAAAATTAAGTGATTTATTAGATGTTAAAAACTTACGTAAAAAATTGCACTAAATAAAAAAAAAATAAGTAGCTATTTCGGGCAAAAACTTATAAGATATGCTAAATATTGCTATTGATTCTGAAAATATAAGTGATTATATCTGCATTTGGTGATGTTTTTGCATCTAGCGTAAAATCTGAGGATTTTATAGACTTTTTAAATTATTTTATAATTATATAACAAACAATTAATCGGTATTTTATTAGGGAACGACTTTGAATTTTTTGATACCGCTGCTCATGGAGACTCATATATGCCTAAGGGAGGTGCCTGTTTTAGTTTCAGGTCGCTAGCTGCTTTGGTTTTGAAAATATTTAAATTTTAAATTTTGAAAATCGGCCCCTGCGAATCGGCCCGCGCCCCGTTTCCCGTCAAGAGATTGTGAAGTCTATGAAGGATAAATAGCATTATTGTATGTTCATGGCTTTTGTTATATATATATATATATATATATATATATATATATATATATATATATATATATATATATATATATATATATATATATATATATATATATATATATATATATATATAAACCTAGCAGCTAGTCCCAATGTCTGAAAAACTAACTTTTTTTTTTTTTTTTTTTACAGCAAAGGAGACAGTTCAAGGGCACAAAAAGTAAACATTAATAAAAAAGCCCGCTACTCGCTGCTCTAAAAAGAATCCAAAGAGGTGGCCGAAAGATAGGTCAGTTTCGGGAGGAGAGGTGTCCTGATACCCTCCTCTTGAAAGAGTTCAAGTCGTAGGCAGGAGGAAATACAGATGAAGGAAGATTGTTCCAGAGTTTACCAGCGTGAGGGATGAAAGAGTGAAGATGCTGGTTAACTCTTGCATAAGGTTTGGACAGTATAGGGATGAGCATGAGTAGAAAGTCGAGTGCAGCGGGGCCCATGGAGGGGGAGGCATGCAGTTAGCAAGTTCAGAAGAGCAGTCAGCGTGGAAATATCGATAGAAGATAGAAAGAGAGGCAACATTGTGGCGGAATTTAAGAGGTAGAAAACTATCAGTATGAGGAGGAGAGCTGATGAGACGAAGAGCCTTAGCCTCCACTCAGTCCAGAAGAGCTGTGTGAGTGGAGCCTCCCCACATATGAACCTGATTTCATTACAAACTGTTTTAAAGAATGTTGGCTGCCTCCACATCCAGGCCGACATACAAGGGCAGGACCATGTATCGTGATATGGATTGTGTTCAGTGCTTGATTGGCTCCCTCGCAGACACTCATGTGGGACCACACCTTGCATGCTGGAGTGTTTCTTTGTTATATGCCGTAGATTACCCAGACGCATACGCAACTTGAAACATGGTGTCATCCCTAGGCTCAATAATTTCTTTTGTAGCCACATTAGGATTCCTATTACTAATTGTTTGAGAAGCTTTTGTGTCTTAACCGCCCCGTTGTTTTTCTCCTTTCTTACCCTCTTCAATTGAATGAGAGCATGCTTACCCCCCAGCAGATCATAGAAATTACCCTTAGTACTAACTTGTAAAATGGCAGATAGACATTTAACCCGGTGGTGGTAGCTGCGGGGATCATGTTTCGTAATGGTCCCTCTAAGTGAGAAAAATGAGAAAAAATCGCCCCTCACACAAATCATTTCATAATACGTATATATCAAAGCATTTGTGATCAGATTATGTATCATCTATTTTGGGGGGTTATATCATGGCACAAATTTGGCCCGTCGCTGCTACGGTAAAGCCACAGATTTGCCCCGTCACTG
The DNA here is from genome assembly GCF_024679095.1 of Eriocheir sinensis. Classification (NCBI taxonomy): domain Eukaryota; kingdom Metazoa; phylum Arthropoda; class Malacostraca; order Decapoda; family Varunidae; genus Eriocheir; species Eriocheir sinensis. The sequence goes on along the minus strand of NW_026112202.1, from coordinate 37,196 downwards.
CTACACGGTAAAGCCACAAATTTGCCCCGTCCATGCTACACGGTAAAGCCACAAATCTGGCCCGTCACTGCTACACGGTAAAGCCACAAATTTGGCCCGTCACTGCTACACGGTAAAGCCACAAATTTGGCCCGTCACTGCTACACGGTAAAGCCACAAATTTGGCCCGTCGCTGCTACACGGTAAAGCCACAAATTTGGCCCGTCGCTGCTACACGGTAAAGCCACAAATTTGGCCCGTCGCTGCTACACGGTAAAGCCACAAATTTGGCCCGTCACTGCTACACGGTAAAGCCACAATTTTGGCCCGTCGCTGCTACACGGTAAAGCCACAAATTTGGCCCGTCACTGCTACACGGTAAAGCCACAAATTTGGCCCGTCGCTGCTACACGGTAAAGCCACAAATTTGGCCCGTCACTGCTACACGGTAAAGCCACAAATTTGGCCCGTCACTGCTACACGGTAAAGCCACAAATTTGGCCCGTCACTGCTACACGGTAAAGCCACAAATTTGGCCCGTCACTGCTACACGGTAAAGCCACAAATTTGGCCCGTCACTGCTACACGGTAAAGCCACAAATTTGGCCCGTCGCTGCTTCCGGGCTAAGCTCCTATAAGGAAGAAAACTCTTCTTTTAGAACCAACTTATGGCAACATGAGCAGCATACTTAATTAAACTTCCAAGACAGAGCTTCTCCTTTCATAGAACAATTAACTTTCTTTCATGACCATATTATATTAGTAATTGTACTAGTAATGGTAACATTTGTAGGCTACATAACAACAACTGTATTTTGTAATATTAACCGCTACATTATACTAGAAAATCCAGCTATTGAAGTAGTAATTTGAACATCTCTCCCCGCTTTCATTCTGATTTGTATTGGTCTTCCTTCCCTCCGATATCTTCTCCATGAAGTCAATAACCCTTCAATAACTCTTAAGACAGTTGGACATCAATGAAGATATGAATACTCAGAGTTTTTACAGGTAGAGTTTGATTGATACATAGTTCCGTTTAACGAATTAGAAGCCTCAGGATTTTGTCTGTTAGATGTAGATAACCGGACTGTACTCCCAATAAATACCCAAATTCGGGCGGGGGCTTCGTGGTGCAGTGGCTAGCACACTCGGCTCACAACCGAGAGAGCCTGGGTTTGATTCCCGGGCGGAGTGGAAAAATTTGGCCTGCTTTTCCGATACCCTACGCCCCTGTCCACCCAGCAGTGTACCAGGTATTAATCGGGGGTTGTGTCCCGTCTCCTGGGATCTGTTCCCTTCTCCTATAATTCCTTCCCCTCCTGTCTCTCTCCGGCATATGACCATAGATGTTGCGCTGCCCACTAAACAAAACTTTCCAAAACTTTCCCAAATTTTGGTCCTAATTACTGCAGCCAAAGTCACTCATTCCTGAACCGTCCCATCTCTAGGTATTGAAGCAGATGCAATTCCAGGCCGACTTAATCAATCAAGATTTTAACCGGCCTGGACTATTCTGAGCAGTGTTCAGAAATTTGTGGAGCGAATCACAGATCTATTGTTATTGAAAGAACTTGTATTAACTCATTCTTAAGCTAAATTTCTTTATCAATTGATACCTCCCCCCTAAACCTTAGCTTAATTATTGAGGTGATCCTATTCATTCTTTATGAATTCCTTAATTATGCCACAACTTTCTTTTTCTCCTAAGATTCCTCCTAGTCTTTATATTTAATATGAAACCTTTTTCTAAAATTAGCTTTTTGCCCCACAACAGAAAAACTTCAATTTCTCAATCTTGAAAATTATAATTAATATTCTCCATCTTTGAACCTTCTCCAAGAATCTTCAACTTGTCAGTAAAGTGAATTTCCACTATCTTGACGGTGTTGCTGCCTCACTGAGCTTCTCGCTGATCCTTGTCTGGGAGAAAAATGATTTGAACTCTTCATAAAGAATTGAAAGCTCCTTTACAGCCTTCCCATAATGGCTCCTCTGTGTTATTTGTTGCCTTGTTCAGACTAATTGTCTTTAATAATTTTAAGGACTTCTCTCCTGTATGTGTTTAGTAGATCTGGGCACATAATGACACACCACTATCTCCTCCACTGTGAGTCATAACGTTGGGATGGCTCAAACACACCAAACATGTGTTTAGTAGATCTGGGCACATAATGACACACCACTATCTCCTCCACTGTGAGTCATAACGTTGGGATGGCTCAAACACACCAAACATGTGTTTAGTAGATCTGGGCACATAATGACACACCACTACCGTATCTCCTCCACTGTGAGTCATAACGTTGGGATGGCTCAAACACACCAAACATGTGTTTAGTAGATCTGGGCACATAATGACACACCAATATCTCCTCCACTGTGAGTCATAACGTTGGGATGGCTCAAACACACCAAACATGTGTTTAGTAGATCTGGGCACATAATGACACACCAATATCTCCTCCACTGTGAGTCATAACGTTGGGATGGCTCAAACACACCAAACATGTATTTGGCCATTTAGTTCCCCAAGCTTTGCCTTGATGCCTTTTATTGTGAAACCATTACAAACACAGTAATTCGTACTTTAGCAGTAACTCGTCCGGTGGTCACCTACTTCTAACTTTGTTAGGAAGTACTGGAACATCTCTCTCTATTTAATCCTTTTATGTGCTCAAATACTCTTTATAATTTTAGACTCTGCCGTTGCTATTATTCAGTCCTATGTATTTGCAGTTTTAAGAACTCTTTATACTAGAGAAATTAACTGGTGCCATCATTCCATGGTTTTCAGCCCCATCACCTAGTAGCCATGACTGCTTACTGGCAGAGGTGGGCGCGGTACTGAAAAATCAGCAGTGCGGCTGTGGTAGTGCGGTACTTTTTCCGGAGTGGTGCGGTCCCATTTTTTTCTTTCCCAGTGTGGTACGCAGTGTGCGGTACTGCGGTAGTGGTAGTCAAAATAAAAAAATACTTGAGTGGCTACCTGGCTATCCAAACAAAGGAAACATGCTTAAAATAAAGAATGAAACATCTGCCGGCACCACGGATGGGTCCAGGGTTGAAATGTCCGGCACCGCGCGAGTTAAGGAAGACTGGCAGCGAGGTAGTTTAGTCTGTCTATTTAGTATTTGATTTTGAACAATAATTGAAAAGTCAGAATGATTGAATCACTGATTCTGATGACTGATTGAGTCCGATTCACTGCAAAAAAAAAGTTTTCTGTGAGCAGCAGCAGCAGCAGCAGCATGCCGCCGCGTGGTAAATGCCGTCTTTGATAGTTTTCAAAGTACTGCAGGATTTTTTAGTATGGTCTGCGGTAGTGCATTATTTTTATAAATTTTGCGGTAGTGCTGTTGTGCAGTACTTTTTTTGTGGTACTGCCGCACTAAGTACCGCACTTGCCCACCTCTGCTTACCGGCTCTGTTATGCCACCGGCTTAGTGACATGATTTCACCAGCATAATATAAATCTCCTTATCATGAGATTTGTTGTTGCCACTTTACTAATGGCCAGATATTGAAGGCACTCATCAAGGATCTTGTACCAAAGGTCTCCGTTGAGGTATAATTTGTTGTTGCCACTTTACTAATGGCCAGATATTGAAGGCACTCATCAAGGATCTTGTACCAAAGGTCTCTGTTGAGGTATAATTTGTTGTTGCCACTTTACTAATGGCCAGATACTGAAGGCACTTATCAAGGATCTTGTACCAAAGGTCTCCGTTGAGGTATAATCTTATTTATTGTGTCAGAAGTTTTCTTATCTTACTTTTGAGCCTTTTTCCATAGAAGACTGATGTCCCCCACAGAAGAAATTGGTATACATTGACCCCCTCTTGGCATCCAACCTTTTAATCCTTTTCAAACTCCCCTCTTAAGTACTACAAGCCTTCTTCAGTAACATGAGCCCACCACGAGAAGCTCCCAAGCCATCCCAAGACTCGGCCCAGCTATTATTCTAGGGATTTATTTCACAATAGTACTTGAAGAATATATTGAAGCTTCCCTTACTATTCAGTATTTGGCTCCACATTCTTGGTTGTGACTGGCCTGCATGTCATTATTGGAACCTCTTCCTTATATGATGAACGCCTTTTTCCACATCATTACCAGAATTCCCATCTTATAAATCTGCGCTAACAGGCAGCGAAATCTCAATCCAAACAAAGTTCTCCAGTAGAAAAATGTCAAGAATGACATCTTAATATATATTTTATCAACACCATAAACTTGAACCATATTGGCGAGTCTAGGATCTGTTTGGACACCTGTCTCTGAGCGCCCGAGGCCGTGTAGAGACAAGCCTACGCATCGCGGGGCGTGGGGCAAGGGACGAGAGGAGCAGAGCCACACGAGCTGCCAGGCCCACCAGGCCGGGCGCCGCCACGTTGTAATCGTTTCCATACTGAGCTAATATAAGAATTTATACTTTATATTAAAACTAATAAAGGTTATAAATGATCTCTTAAATAAGTTTTCAAATTAGTCTGTGATAGCTATGTGTGCGTGGGTTATTGTTTTATAGAAAAAATTCAAACGAAAACTGCATAACAATCAAGGAGAGAGAGAGAGAGATGTCAGCTGTTTAGTTATATACATAACAATTACCACCTCTTGAATCTTGCATTTTCCCCTCCGGCGCGTGCTGATGTTGCGTTTAAGAAGTGACACGTGACAGGACGCCTCGGCCAGCGATCTGCTGACGGCCGTAATTATAACTGTTCGGCAGAGAAATAACAGGTACAGGTGGAGTCACATGCTACAGCTGCGCGTGGCGTCGGTGCTCGTCTCTCTCTCGCTGGCCAAAGAGCACGTGGCGGGTGCTGCCCGGGTACAGGTCCGGTGTCATGTGCGAGGCACCACAATTTATAATCTCCACGTTTCCCCAGGTGCCCATTTATTGAACGTACACCTGTGCAGTGCAGAAGACACTTTCCTTAGAGCCATGTTATGTAACGCATCAGAGTAACAGTGAACAACTAGGCGAGAAAAGTGCCCTCTTGACAGGACGCGTAAGGGAAGGGAGAGCCAGCCATTGGCGGAGAAAAAAGCCAATTGCCGATAAAGTCAGCTGAGGAGCGGTAGTTTTGAATTTTCTACGGTCAAAACGTTCAATTCCTTTGGTGGCTGCGACGCACTTATAAGATCACCAATCAGCGCGGCGGTCCTCGGCGAGTGTAACAATTAGGACGCCGGGCGGCAGGTGAAGGCTCTATCGGATGGATCAGGTTTTTGCGGAAGAGTATATTGCGTTGTTCTCTTTTTAATCCCTTCCAGCAGTCTCTCTCTCTCTCTCTCTCTCTCTCTCTCTCTCTCTCTCTCTCTCTCTCTCTCTCTCTCTCTCTCTCTCTCTCTCTCTCTCTCTCTCTCTCTCTCTCTCTCTCTCTCTCTCTCTCTCTCTCTCTCTCTCTCTCTCTCTCTCTCTCTCTCTCTCTCTCTCTCTCTCTCTCTCTCTCTCTCTCTCTCTCTCACACACACACACACACACGCACGTCACAATATTGTATCTCGCACGCTTATCTCCTTCGTTAACTTTGTCCAAACACATTCCACAGCTTTTGTTTTAGCCGCAGGACACTTCTGCACAAATGTCAACATCTTCCCATTGGCAGGCCACTCTTGCCGCTGGGGAAACCTGTTCAGCAATTTACGACCTTTCCCTAAGTATACCACCACCACCAACACCACCACCAAACACCTACTGTCCTCATCACGACTAGTCTCCACCACATAGATGTGGCTGTGTGTGTGTGTGTGTGTGTGTGTGTGTGTGTGTGTGTGTGTGTGTGTGTGTGTGTGTGCTTGGAGGCGCCCTGAGATGGTCGTTTTGCCACCTACCGATAATCCCTGTTCCCACTTGCACTGCGGTCTCCATACTTTTGTGTTACTGTGGTTCCCTTCTTCCTCTTTGTTACTCTCTCTCTCTCTCTCTCTCTCTCTCTCTCTCTCTCTCTCTCTCTCTCTCTCTCTCTCTCTCTCTCTCTCTCTCTCTCTCTCTCTCTCTCTCTCTCTCTCTCTCTCTCTCTCTCTCTCTCTCTCTCTCTCTCTCTCTCTCTCTCTCTCTCTCTCTCTCACTAGACAATTTGAATTTTCCTTTATTTTGTTAATTATTATTAAACAACATGAAGAAGCGTGTTGCTGCAGCCCTGTTACCCGCCATCCGACGCGTGAACTGCACTACTTAGCCGACTGGGCAAGATTACAGCAGAAAGAATTTGCTGGAGGCCAGTCGGTCTTCATGGACATAGCACCTCCTTTTATTACCTAACACCGATTTCCTCGATATACGGATATTTTTTATATCACATCGAAGCAACGATGGGAAACTCTGCATCTCGACAGAAATTCAACGTGTGGGTAACCCTGGAGCGAGGCTCCTCCCTGGTGGACTCCATCAAGCTCTCGTGCAAGGACTCCACCTGCTGTCTGAAGAGGAGGCGTACGGTCGCCTCCGTCAAGCTCCCCGTGGAAGGATGGTCTTGCGTCGCAGGGATTCAAGGCTGCCACGCCGAGGGTGAGCTGCGTGTGCCCTTGGCGAAGCTGTGCAAGAAAGACGGCAACGCGGCCGTCAGGGTGCAATGCGCCTCGCTTAGGAAGCCAGTCTTCACCTCTTCCATCCCACTGGCCTGGCTGCTGGACAACATCAGCGGCCTCCACTTCTCTCTCTTCTGTGATGACGGGCCCGTCTTCACCAGTCTCCGGTGCAACGGGAGGCGGTGTGGCGAGCCGTCCGGGCGTGAGCCCTGCACCGCGTGCGGCCACTGACGGGTGGCCAGGACCGATGAGGCTGATGCATGGGCAGCCTTTGAAGTGACGACCCATGATGACTGGTCCGTGGAGGCTGATGTTTCATGGGCAGCCCCAAACTTGGTGACCTCCGCTGCTATGGTCGAGGCTGATGCATGGGCAGCCTTTGAAGTGACGACCCATGATGACTGGTCCGTGGAGGCTGATGTTTCATGGGCAGCCCCAAACTTGGTGACCTCCGCTGCTATGGTCGAGGCTGATGCATGGGCAGCCTTTGAATGACAACCCGTGATGACTGGTCCGTGGAGGCTGATGCTTCCTCGGCACCCCGAGACTAGGTGCCCTCCGCTGCGATGGTCGAGGCTGATGATTCATGGGCAGCCTTTGAAGCAATGACCCGTGATGACTGGTCCGTGGAGGCTGATGATTCATGGGCAGCTCCAGACTTGGTGACTTCCGCTGCTATGGTCGAGGCTGATGATTCATGGGCAGCCTTTGAAGCAATGACCCGTGATGACTGGTCCGTGGGCTGATGATCCATGGGCATCCGCCGAATTGGTGACCGCCATCACCGAAGAGGCTGATGATCCATGGGCAGACTTTGAAGTGAAGAACAGTGAAGACTCGTATGATGAGGCTGATGATCCATGGGCACTCTTTGAAGTGACGACCCGTGATGACTCGTCTGATGAGGCTGATGATCCATGGGCACTCTTTGAAGTGACGACCCGTGATGACTCGTCTGATGAGGCTGATGATCCATGGGCACTCTTGGAAGTGACGACCCGTGATGACTCGTCTGATGAGGCTGATGATCCATGGGCACTCTTGGAAGTGACGACCCGTGATGACTCGTCTGATGAGGCTGATGATCCATGGGCATCCGCCGGGTGGTGGCCGCCATCACCGAAGAGGCTGATGATCCATGCCCATCCGCCGAATTGGTGGCCGCCATCACCGAAGAGGCTGATGATGCATGGGCAGCCTTCGAGATGATGACCAGTGATGACTGGTCCGTAGAGACTGATGCCTTCCTGGACGTCACGGCCATCTGTGCTGTCGTTGTGTAAATTGTCATGCTTCACTAAGCAGCCTGGTAACACACTCACCAGTGAGCCCCGGCGCAGGCGCGAGCCACATCGTGAGCCACACTCCCGGGGAGCGAGACACCCTTCAGTGACCGTCGCTCTTATTACACCTTCAGGGGAGGAGCTCCAGCTGTATTTCTTATCTTATCAATGAAAACCTTTACAATAAAACTATTATCCTATTAATGAATTTACCTTACCTATTAATAATAGTGTGCCTATCACAGTGAAATTCACCACATGCACGACTGCCAAGCCTCTTCCATTCGACTACCATTCTATTAGCAAACCAATTCCTGCCTGCATGTTTAACAAATCTATATTGATCTAACGACCCTTGGCTAAGAGTGCATGCCCTTTTACGAGCAGACCCTCATCAAAGGCCGTCACCCATCTATAAACTTTAATGAAGTCTACTCGCAACGTCCGCCTTTCCAGGAATGCAAATTTAGACGTTAAGGGCAACCCTTTTTACGGCACGCGTTCCTTTACTCACCAGTTACGGTCATATTGTACATTACACCTTTTTAAATACATTGGAAAACAGTACAAGAAAACTACTACTACTACTACTACTACTACTACTACTACTACTACTGCTACTACTACTACTACTACTACTATTGCTACTACCTTTATTTATATATTTTTTTACATCTTGGCCTATGGTGCCGGTAGGCTTTCTTTGGGGGCCTGGTAGTCGGCTCGAGCCCACCGTGGCGCAGGCAAGTGTTTATAGTGACGCCATCTATTCGTGGCTCATGCTGCCTCCCGAGCTCATTCTTGATTTCCCTTTGACAGTTCCTCAAGACTCTTAGACCATAGCCACGGAAAAACTCAGCACAACGCCCATACTCCAAGTTCCAACTACGTGTTTCCAGACCTTATTCCTATGATATCAACTTTCCACGAAGCACTTTACTTGATGATGAACACCTCTAAAAATTATCCATATATCTCATATTTACTGTAATAATGATCCAACAATCTGATGTCCACTGATAGTAATAATTTGACGCAAATGTGCAAAGCAAAAAAAGTAATTGGGTGTAAAGTACTATATGTGGAATTCAAAGAAGGTGAAAAACTATAAAACCTGCCGTTGAGTAGTAAATGAGAACTTTGTATTTAGCGATGAAAGACTGAGTACAATATGGAGAGGCATAGGCATACTTGAAATACTTCTACTATATACGATGATGATGATAATAGTAATAATAATAATAATAATAGAGCAAGTAGGTATTGGATGTATTCTGGTCTCATTAGTAACAATCCAGGGGTGTAGTAGGCAGAAAGGCAACTAAAATTAAGAAATCGCAATGGACGGACACGGGATAAAGGGAACAGATATGGAGGGAAAGAGTACCTACGCGACACACTGGGAAATAACTAATGTATAAAGAACCCAAGGCATGTTATCCACGCATTGTGCATGAAATAAAAGTTAAGCACGGTTATTTTTTCTTACCTATCAAGATTTATTTGCGAATAGTTGCCATTCAAAAGAATTAAGAATATTCTATCTATTCCTTTATAGTTTAGCAACAGCCCTGTCACCCGCCCACATCACAAGCAGTAGCGGCAACATGACCACCACCACCAACTATCACACAAAATACTTCCACCATCACTATCATCACTACCTCCATAAACCATAAAATTCCAATACCAATGACAATATTAATCTTACCACCATCAACACCACTGATATCAACAGGAATATCATTACCAATATTAGTACCAACAACAATACCATTACCAGCACTATATAGTACCACCTCCACCACCACCACCACCAACAACAACAACAACAACAACAACAACAACAACAACAACAACCATTAATACAACCACCACCCGCATCCCCAGCGCCGCCCGAGTTAGGTGTTAGTGGAGGCCGTGCGGCGAGACAGCAGGCAGCAGCGGGCGGGCCAGGCAGCCGCACCTCACCTGGCGGACTCTGGTTCTCCAAGGGCGCCTCCGTTGATATGATGGGCGGAAGGAAATCGTCGGCGTCGTCAGGCAGGAGCGGAGAGTCGCCCTGGACGCTGCTGGTATTGTAACTATACTCCTCCTGCCCCAAGACTTCCACGGCCGGCACCTCCTCTGGCGTGACGGGCGGAGACTCCCTTGGCTCTCCGCAGGGGGCCCGGCGGCGGCGGCCTGTGGTGGCAGCAGCAGCAAGAGAAGCAGCAGGAGCAGCCAGTACCCCTTGGACGCCACGCCCTGCACCACGGCAAGGGCTCGCCGCCATCTTGGCTCCTGCAACGGAAAGAATTATCTGTTAGATGCTTATAAGTGTTTATTTATTAGTGGTCTCCCAAAGTACCAAGTAGGTCTATAGAGATAAAATACCGGGAAAACAGAGAAGAATGATTAGTGGGATGAAAACCACCCATGTGCGTTTAAGTTAATATTACAACACAAAGGTAACTCATCATTTTTACTGGGAAAAGTTTACATATTATTATGCAGTTCGTGAACAAACTGCTCCGGTGTGCGGCCGACTTCAAAGAAACTCATTATTTCAGCGTTACTTGTAGGGCGAGCCAACCTCACCTCCCGACCGTGAAATTCCACCAAGCAGTAATTAACGGGGTCTCACCAGCACTTACGAAAACTTCATCATAGTTAGCCAATGAAGTTTCCAGTGCTGAGTCATGTAAGTTTATTCCAATCAAATTCCACTCTTTAGTTTTATCAAATCTTCCTTCCTTCCTTCAGACCCCTTTCCCCTCTCACTAACAGGTTACACAAGGTTCGCACTGAACTCTGACTCTTTTCTAAGTCTAACAATACATCTGCCATCGCCTTAGAGGTTCCTGCCCCTTGATCATTCGACGAGTAAGGAGGCAGGAGGCGGCCGTGGGTGATTCCTCCACTTATCTCGCCTATAATCCGCGGCACACCGAGAAGTATGACATTAAGCCACAACCTTACTGTCAGCTTAACCTTATCTACCTACCGAGGTCGACTTCCCTCAATGAAAGGTTGATTTTATTAAGCAGATCCCCGGGAGTTGCAACCTCCCGACTTAATCCATACCTCTTCACCGGTAAGAAAAAATATAAATAATCCTTAGAATTCCTTACTGACCGCCGAATCCAGTCGACACTTCCCGTCGAATTCCTTACGTCTGGCGCCTACTAAAGGAAGGCTTCAAAAAGTTGGCGTTATTTTATTTGGCGTTTGGGATGAGGCGACCACACATTTCTCAAGCTTTCAGCGGGGAGAGGAAAGGGCGGCGAGCTGTGACGGTGATGGTTACATAATTCTATACTTTCCTGAACTTTCCCCCGCAATCAAGGAATGAAGGAAAGCCACACGAGTTACGGTGAAAACATTTCTCGCAGTAATGTATTTATCGCATACCTTGGAGAAGGCTGTGTGTGAAGAAGCGTCCAAGAGTTACGGGCAGTGAGTAGTTTCTCCATAAATACTTCATTTGAAACCGGGGGTGGGGGCGAGGTGGGAGCTTGGCGGGGCGCGGCGGGCAGGTAGGGCCCCCCACAGAGTTGTTCATCGGTGGCGTCGCGGGAGAAGCTACTTTGCTGATCCGCTTTTATTTATGAAGAGTGAGGAGAGAGTCGCCGCCTTTCTCTCTAAGCCGACCGGCCGCGCTGAGTGGCTGTGTCGAAACAATCCTCAACGTCTTCATTATCAGACGTGATGAGGAAAGCACACACACACACACACACACACACACACACACACACACAGAAAGGAAGTTTTATTGTGTGTGTGTTGTGCGTGGTAAATACTAATTAACTTTCTACTTAAATCTGTGACTGAGAAGCAGCTCAATTTTCATTTGCGTGCTGAGCAAACAACAGATTAAGTTTTACAGTTTATATCCAGACTTTTTTTCTATTTCTGATTAACGTATTTTTTTTCAAGAAGTGCGAAAAATGGAGGAATGATAACTGGAAAATAATCATAACCCTTAATACTTTCTTACACGTTTTCACTGTCACCGCCTCCGGCACTTGGCGCACGCTTTGGCCGTCACGTGTGTGTGGAGGGAGCTGTGTAAATGTTTGGGATGTCCACCCATGTGGAACTGGTAAATATATTCATCAGATTTTTTGGTATTTCGGTAAGAAAAAAAACAGACAGGTAAACAGACGGCCAACGACGAGTGTTTCTTTCCTCATTGTCCGTCGCTTTCATTGTCTGCCCCCAAGTTGCAACAGAAATATATATGTTACAAGTTATTGTTCTTGCTTAAGCAAGTGCCCGTGTGTCCTTAGCCCAGCTCCCCGTTGACAGCCTCGCCCTCCCATGCAATACTTCACCTTCCCCCTTTCTATCAGGTGCCCGTGTGTCCTTAGTCCGGAACTCCCCGATGACAGCCTCGCCCTCCCATGCAATACTTCACCTTCCCCCTTTCTATCAGGTGCCCGTGTGTCCTTAGCCCGGAACTCCCCGATGACAGCCTCGCCCTCCCATGCAATACTTCACCTTCCCCCTTTCTATCAGGTGCCCGTGTGTCCTTAGCCCGGAGCTCCCCGTTGACAGCCTCGCCCTCCCTTGCAATACTTCACCTTCCCCCTTTCTATCAGGTGCCCGTGTGTCCTTAGCCCGGAACTCCCCGATGACAGCCTCGCCCTCCCATGCAATACTTCACCTTCCCCTTCGCAGGTTGGGTCTCAGAGGAAGTGAATGAATATCTCGCGCTCGTCATTGACAGACTTAGGAAGGAAAATTGCAAGCCGTTCCTCCTTACGTTCACTAAGCCCAGCGTGGAGAAGGTGTGAGAGAGAGAGAGAGAGCGTATAGACATATAAACCAGCCTTACAATCACTATACGTAGCTACTTTTACGCCTGTTTCAAAGCCGCTGGTGTGTGCGTTACCTAATCTACAGAGAGACTGTAAACGAGGTTGAAGTGAGTTCGTTCCATATTCCTAAACGTCTCGGCTCAGATTAGGACTATTTTCCAAGCCCACAGAGAAGATTAACTGGGTTTTCACGGGGTGTCCCGTTGAGGTGCAGAGGTCGTGTATGACTGTCACCGGGATCACGAGACAGTCCGTGAAAACCCTGAAACTTCTACGAGAGGCTTTTAAACAGGCGAACCGAGGCGCCGATGCGTTAAGAATACGTGCCGTGCAGCCTTACTGACCCATCCCTGCAGCACTGTGTGTGTGTCTGTTTACAGCTGACGGTGTGTGTGTGTGTGTGTGTGTGTGTGTGTGTGTGTGTGTGTGTCATTGTGTGCTCTAATCTCTATGCCTACCCATTTCCCTGCAGTAGAGATGTATTTACACATTTCGGAGTAGAAACCAGTCTTGCTAATCACTCTATCCGCTTAAGTGTCTATTTCAAGCGTCTGGCCCCTCAGTTCTCTTGTTTGATAAGCCTCTCGTACTTACAAGTTGCTGGGCTTTCCGTGGACTGTTTTGTGATGCTGGTGATAGGTTTACACGACCTCTGCTGCACCCTGAACTGGAAAACCACCCATGAAAGCCCGGTTAATCCTCTCTGAGGAAGTAGTAATGGCAGCCGGATACTGTTAAAAATAAGGCCCTCAGACTTGCTCATGACTTACGCATCTTGATCGGGAAAATCGCGCATGATCATCCAGCTCATCTTCCCTGCGGCCTTGGGAAATAGTCGCCATGGGGGCTGATACGTTCAAGAATTCGGGGTCAACATTTCGTCGCCCAAGCACGCACACGTTTGCCAAGGCTTCCGTAGGAGTTGTGGGCATTTCCCGGAGTAGTTTCATGACCCTGGTGGTAGTCTGACCCTTCTTTTGTTCCATCAGCCTAAACGAACACTCATTAGAGCCCGATTAATGTCCTCTTTGGGCCTTGAAAAAGTTGATGTGAGAGGCGGAAGCGTCTGACAATGCCGACCTGAGTCTCGTATTCTTAACGCTTTCCACCTCACAACAAACGTTTACAAAGGCCACGAAGGCGAGTAATCGAGTTTTCCGGAGTATTTTCAAGATCCCATCACAGAGGCTTCGTCAGACTACCGCCAGGGCCGTAAACTACCCCTGGACGCGCCCACCACTCCACGACAGCCTTGCCCAGTGTGTGTGCCTGGACGCCGAAAGGTTTACCAACATGACCCCCGAAGTAGCCGGTGACGCGTGATTCAGGGCGCCGCGACTGGCTCGGGTCCGGCATGCATGGCAGAGTTTAAAGGCCCATCATTCATCCCTGCGCCGCCCTCAAGGTCACGCTGGCCTTAGCCCCGCCCCGGCACACGATAGAAAACGGGATTTTGTAAGGCAGACTCCGGGATTTGATGGCGCTCCCTGCTGGAGTGACTGACTTAGTGTAAGAATGGCTGATTGAATGCCTTGACTGACTGACTGACTTATCTTGACTAGCTGACCATGCTGATGTAAGTGACTGACTGACTGACTGACTCGCTGGCTGTGTGGCTACGAAAATAACTGACTGATTGCCTGACTGACTGACTGACTAACTGACTGACTGACTGACTGACTAGCTGTCTGACTACCTACGTAACTGTCTGACTGCCAGACTAACTAATGCATAAATGGCTGACTGATTTGGCTGACTGACTGACTGACTGACTCTGTGGCTACGTAAAAAAAAATGATTGATTGCCTGACTGACTAAATGACTGACTGACTGACTGACTAAATGAATGAATAGCTAACAGACTGACTGAATGAATGAGTGAATGGTTAACTATCTAACTGACTGGCTATCTGACTAACTGACTGACTGACTGACTGACGGACTGAGAGAGAGAGAGTTACTACGTACGATAGGAGAATAAGGGAGCTAAATTTAAAGATGAGCAAATGGAGATAATTCATGAAAATATACCGAAATGTAATACAATGAAAGCATCAAGCTATTTATTTTCCGTCCCTTGTAGTTAAGCCGATGACATTATTAAAGTTTTGTCCATGTGTAAATATGACAATGACAACGACAACAGCAGGAAATGATAATACCTATACTACAACAGTAATATCAGCAACAACTATTGCTACGATAACAACTATTACTACTAACACCGCTATTGCTACTACTACTCTTTCCACTACTACTTCTATTACTACTACTATTACTACTATTAATATTAATATTACTACTTCTATTACAACTACTACTACTACTACTACTACTACTACTACTACTTTTACTACTAATATTACTACTACTACTACTACTACTACAGTATAATACAGGCCTCCATCTATTAAAGTTGCGTTGTGAGCGGTATATTCTCTCATATCCTTTCACAAAGCAATTCATTGGCCCCACCCCGCCAATGACTGTGGCCGACAACCATCTTTATTTAGTATTACAAACCTTACTAAACATATTATTTTTAAGCTAACAGAGCTTGTGGTTGATACGACTATCAACCACCGTCGCCTCAAAGACCAGGTCAGCAATGCGGGTGGTTTTGGGTGCAGGTGACCTGGTTCCTCTCAGGCAGACCAAGGCAGACCTCAGGCGGGAGAAGGACAGCCTGCATATCATCGAGGCGACCACACTGCTTCTTGGCTGCTGTTGCTTATCCACCAGTGTTTCGGCGAGTCTTGCGTAGAAGCTCTGCGCCCTTGGTCCCATCCCTCCTGCCGTCGTGAATACTACCGGGGTGAAGGAGCCCTGGTCCACATTCTGTATTATTTCTTCATTATGCTCTGTTCTTTTCTTGTTCGTTTCTTCTGTGGGCTGCATCAAGGGTCAGTTCTCTGTGGCAATGGGCCATGGGATCAAAGATCCTTATGTCAAAATATGCCCTTTGTCCACGAGTCCAAGACCCTCTGGCGCTAACATCCACTCGTGCTTCGTTCGAAACATTAGCGGTGCGTCTGGCGAGGTGTTCGCCTTGCAGAGGGAGCAGCATGGGTTCCACAGTCACGTCGTGGCAGACTTCTTTCAGCATCTGAGCTGTTACGTCTCTTACTTCATCGTGTCTCATGCAGACGAAACCTCCTCTCTTGCATGTCATGGCATGATTTTGGTTGAAGGGTGAGCCACAGTTACACATGTTTGGGAGCCCATCCACGGGCCAGCCATACCTGAGGGCAAGGGCATCAGTGAATTATTTTTTGTTTAAGTTGAAGCCTTTTGCCCTGAAAAGTAGTGTGGTTAGCCAGTTTGAAGCGCCCACTTCCTGTGCAATATCTGCCCTCCTCCTTGTGTCTTCTGGGAGTTCTCTCATTAGGTCACTCAGAGTGTCTCTCTGTTTTCCTTCTCTGTTTATGGAGATTTCATTCCTTAGTGACCTAATATCTTGAGGGTTGTCTTCTCCCCTTTCATTTTGATTGGTAATATATCCGGTCAAGGAGGCTGTGACTTGGAGTTCCCGAATTCAGACTCAGCCAGATTTTGCGGGTTGGTGATGCCGAGCCCACCCATTCTTGGCTGCAACTCCAGCAATCTTCTCTCCTGGTCACTGGGACATCTCCCATTTGCTATCGCCGGTATGAAGGTGTTTCTGATAGCATCTTCCAGAGGTTTTAGTAACGGAGCAACATCAGGAACTGTCCTCATGAGGTAGTTCCATTTATGCTTGACACCGTACGTAAATGCTGCGTAGGCTGCCTGCGGTTCTGTTTTGGCGATCTCGCTCAGCCTCTGCAGTTCGGACTCCCAGCGCTTTACAGCTGTTTTCACATATTCGGTTCTGTATTCAGCTGTTCCAATGACTGTCCCGAGGTGTCTTTCGCCAGTCACTGACAGTTTCACGTTACTGCCCTGGAATGCTGTTTTGGCCCGATCGTATGCCTCTGGTTTTACAATCACCACAGACTTCGTGGCGTTGGGACGGTACCCTATTTTAGGGCCGTGTTCATTGACGAGGTCCCACCATTTCCTGAGGTCTGCAGACTTTCCTACCCCGGTGAGGTCATCCGCATACGCCACCTGTTTGACGTTGGTGTTTTCATGGCGGATGATGTCCTGCAGCTTCATCATTCCCAGGGCAAACATTGCCATGGCCCCTGGGTCCGCCTGGGTGCTGCCCTCTGAGGATTGTATGGCCACCGGGTCTCCAAGTCGTTGGTCATTATGACTGCTGATGAACAGTCTGGCAGGTTCCTTGTATGTATTTTCAATATATTGGGCGAATATAGGGCACTTGATTTTGATGTTGTGCAGTGCTGTTTCCCTATTGATGTTGTTGAACGCATTTGCAGCGTCCACCATCAGCACCGCCTCGCATTCTGGGTCTTCGAACATTTTCCTGACGGCGTGAATGGCAGCTTCACACCCAGCCTGCTGACCCGCACACACTTGGAGGTTTCCACCGCCTTCCTCACGTCGTCCTTCACCACCTCCATGACAGCCTTGCCTATGATCCTCCTGAGCACCTCCCCCATCCCGATGGGGCGACAGCCTGGTTTTTTATCCAGCGGGATGAGCCGGCAGGCCATCAAAGGCTCGAGGTGTTGGCAATTCTCTGACGCCAATTTTCTTGCTAGGGCGGCTATTGCGTCGCGAAGATCCACAGCTGGATTACCAAAGATGTTCTTACTGAGGAGGTGTTTCCACCCCTTGGCATCCAAGCCTGATGGTCCAGCCGCTCCCTGCGTGTGAAGGGCGTGCGTCCAGATCACGTCACCGCTGATATGGTCGAAGACAACTCGATGCGGCGGGGTGTAGTCCCCAAGGAACTTCATTTCTGGGTGTGCAGGTCTAGCATCTGGATGCTTGTCCTTAAGGATCTGGCGTGTCTCTTCCGTCATGGGAAGGACTCCCGCTGCCTCATCTTCCATTGACAGTGATCTAGTTGCCATGGCCACTTTGCCTTGTCTCATCTTGTCAGCAAAGTTTCTAGCCCTGTCGTTACTGTCCTTCTTGCGACTGTTACGTCTGCCTAGTCTCTCCTGCAGTGTTTTAGCCTCGTCAAGTAGCTTCCGGACGTCCCCTTTCCTCCACAGCTCCATTCTTCTTTGTACCGCCTTCACGTCCTCAGATTGTTTCGACTTTTTGTGAGTCTGTTGGCATATGAGGTGCGGTAGTATGACCATAATCTTTAAAGCGTAGGGGGCGATTTGCGTGGAGTTGTTGTACGCTCTAATGAGGTTTTCTCCTCTATCAAGGTTTTGGTGGCGTTACATCTCGGGGCCTCAAATACGTTATTGGGAGTAAACGTTACCACATGACTGTAAGCGTCTCGCACCCACTCCTCTGTCTCCTCGAGTGTCCACCTCTGCCAGAAGCGGAGCTCGCGCAGGCGTCCTCACCCTGGTCACCCTGCCTATGTCTCTCGCCACCTGCACCCCCCTCCACCTGATCATCTCCAGCGCCTTCATTGGCCTGTCCACCCAGCACCCCTTCTGGTTGCTCCCCATTTTCCACATCCTGCCGTTGAGGGTTTGAGTTTCGACAATCTCCACCTCTCTTACAGTTCACACAGGGCTGGCCTCGTCTTACGCACGAGCACTGAACACAGTTTTGATTTCGAGAGGAACAAATGCAACATTGAGGGGGCTCCATTTCGGTGCCATTATGCATGCTAGTGTATCTAAGATGCTATTTATGGTGATGAATAGAGCAATAGTAGTAGACCCTCTTTGACTCTTGTCTCCCCATATACCTACACACAGACACACACTTACATGCTTACTCTGCCTTTACGGTAATACTAGAATGATTGTTCATTTTTCACTACCATTTCTCCTCGCCAACACTTAGATATATAGATAGGTTTATAATTAATACAATAGGCTGACACATTGTTTTCAAAGGGTGAGAGAGAGAGAGAATGAATGAATGCGGTGCTACGCTCCCCGAGGCCACGCCTGTCCGCTTTGCTGCATGGTGACGGAAGTGTGTTCACACTATCCAACACTGACAGGCTCCGGGCCGGGCCGTACCGGCGCGGACCTGCAAAATATTCTCGCCGACAATCCCGACCGGCAAGTGGTGGTGACGGTCCGCGCCGGGGACGTGCAGGTCCGTAGCAGTGTGAACACAACACTGGGTTTCCCATTGAAGAATATTTTGTCGTCCGGAACGGTGCGGTACGGACCGGTCATTTTACGTATGGTGTGAATCAGCCTTTGCCGACCCGAGATGACCCACAAACTACTTCAGCTAATTCTTTTTTCTTCTTTTTGTCTTCTTTTCCTTCTCTTTTCCATCTTGTTTTTTTTTCTTTATTATTTCACTTTACTCCTTCCTTTAAACAACTTCTCTTTTCTAAACTTTCATCAATCCATTTACTTTTTTTTATTTTTAACTTTTTTTCAACTTTTTCTTCATCGTTTAACTTTCTATTTTCATCCATTTTCTTCACTTTACTGTTTCAACAACTTCACTTTTCTTCTGTCAATCAACTTATCTAACATTATCTCAACCCATTTATTTTTTGTCCTCATTTTTTTTTTTTTTTTTCATAATTTCTCTACTATGTATTTTTCCTTCTTTTTCCTACCTGACTGTGCTCATCCTGAACAGCTTCGCTTCTCCTCCTTCGGATACTTCATCAAATGTTTCCTCATCGCATTACTTTTTTCCCCTGCTCTTTGTTTTTTTTTCCTTTTTATTTATTTAACCAGTTTTTCCACAACGAGACAATTCGTTCATTAACTTTTTTCTAACTGTTCTTCCTATTTTTAGTCCTCCTTTCCCTCATCTTCATTTAATTAACGTTTTTCTGATGGTTAAACCTCCTAACTTATCCCCTGAGCTCTTTTCATTAGATTTTCTACCATATCATTTTGTCGTGTATTTTTAAATCCATGTCGTCATTACAAATTAACCATCCCGCGCCCTCCTTACCATAATCATTTTAATTCAATCCTTCGTGTTGAGCATCATAAAGTACGGATTAAAGATATGGGGAAATAGTGGAGGATGCCATATCCAGCAGGTGCAAAAAAAACTAAATTTTGCAGCCAAAGTTGCGCTTGGTGGCAATAAATTTGACCATGCAACACCATATATAGGGGAGCTAAGGTGGCTGAAGATATGTGATATGTACAAGTACGAGTCGGGAATCACTGTGAATAATGTAATGAGTAAAAGATTGCCGGGTTGGTTGTTTTCGCTCCCTAAGGTGAGTGAGACTCACGATGTCAACACAAGACATCAACACCAACTACTTGTTCCCAAAACTAGAACTTGTATAGGAGACAGGTATCTACTGGTAGCTGGACCTAAACAGCCTACCTGATCACGTGAAGGACGCCAAATATATTTATTTTATTTTTTAACGAACAGACTTTCTCCAAGTCGTGACTACACTCATGTATATGATATTTTTTTATGTTATTATACGTTTTATGACAACATTCTTGTATATGGCTATTATATTATCATACGACAACGTGCACGCACATTGCTATTTTATTAGTATTATATCATTTTATTCTTGTTTACGGAAAACCTTATGTCTTATATTTTCAAGATCTAGGTTTTATATTGCATCGTTTACTATCATCTTATTTCCTATTTTATCTGTATATCTTAACTTGATATAAGGTCCTAGTATAGAAACCCCAGTATGTTTTTCGCTCTGTACTAGGACGTTTTCGTCTAATGTATGCCAGTAATAACCAGGGCCGTAGCAAGTAGTGAGCCCCCAAAAAAGAAAAACTACTGTGGGGCCCCATACAGACAACCGAGTTTTACATTTTTTTTCAGTAATAGTAAGGAGTACAGCTATTAAAAACAACGAATGATGATGTTATATATTTAAGTGGCGCTGAGCCGGGCACAACATGGGGGCACGACTGATAAGCAGGCCTATCAGAGTACAAAAGTAATGTTTCTCTTAGCAGAGTATGATAATTTAAATGCAAAACGATCATTAAGTGTTTTTTCGAGCTTTGTGGTCTGCAAACTTATTAACCAAAGCATCAAAATCAAGAGATCTAGCAACATCATGTTCAATGAAGATGATTCCTAGAGCAGAGAGCCTCTCATCTGACATTGTTGACCGCAAAATATTTTTTTTATTATTTTCATTCTACTAAAGCTTCTCTCTGCACTTGCAACAGTAACTGGAGTTGTTAACATAGCTCTCAACACAATTCCAGTGTTTGGGTATATTTCCTGAAGATTATTACTACAAATATATGTTAAGAAATCTTTAGCAGTAGCAAGAGTTTTTTTCTCTACTGACAACAGCAATGAAATGTCTCAACTCCATTTCCAGTTCAGGTGCATCAATGTCTCCCATTATTTCCTCATAGTTCTTGTATCGAGTGTGAAGCTTGTTTTCGTCAATACACTGCTTGAATTGCTTCGTATTGTACAAAAAGCCAAACAGGTTATGCCACTCCATAAGCTGACTAACTCCCGAGGTGACGGATGATATAACCTCATCTACTACAACAAAGAAGAACTGACATTTTTTAAATTTTTTTTTATCCTCAGATAAGATACTTTCATTGCGACACATAGTCAAACATGCTTTTTTTTCTTCGTGTACGCGTCTGCGGAAATACTTTTGCTACATCCACCTGCTCAGCTATTTCCGATGCATTAAGAACAGCTGTATTATACCCTGTATTGCGATACTGTTCAAAGAATGCCATAGTAGTAGTCACCCCTGCCTGCAACACACCAATTGTTATGTCTGATGACTGAATAAACTTGCTGGTCTTATTGATATGAAATAAAATGTCATACCATATGCAAATTGCTGATAGAAATGGCCATTAGCTCAATATGTCCAAGAGTGCACCTGCTCCTGTGGCCACGCCATCTTTTTTCTCGAGAGCATATTCTCTCAGCACTGATAAGGCGTTGTTAATTTCCTTCATATGATATCGGAGTGGTTTAACAGCTTCAGTTCGTGACTCCCACCTGTTACCTGATGGACCTTTAGCTATAATAGGCAAACATTCTTCAAGAATAGCCCATCGAGATGTAGATGAGCTAAATATCACAAACATTCTGTTGATGATGCCCAAAAAATCAATGGCATAATTTAAGGATTTCGCTGCATCTACAATCACCAAATTCCAGGTATGAGCCACGCAGTACATACAAAGCACGTTGATTCGGTTCTAATGTACGTGCTTGTACTCCTTTATTAACAAAAGAAAAAAAATATGAACGTTGGAGTCTGCAAGAGGCCGGTTGGCCTATACAAGGCAGCTCCTTTGAGACTAAGCTCCCGTGTATCTAACCCCACCTAATATCGCTGTCCATTAATTTATCTAATCTATTTTTGAATGTGACAATTGTATTGGCACTCACCAAAGGCCTGCTAAGCCTATTCCACTCATCCACAACCATGTTAGTAAACCACATATTGCCTATGTCCTTGTTGAATCTGAATTTATCCAGTTTAAACCCATTACTTCGTGTACTACCCTGTTCTCTTAATAAAAAAATACTTATGTATATCTCACTTTTTAAAGCACTTCATCCATTTATAAACCTCGATCATGTCTCCACGCACCCTTCGCCTTTCTAGAGAATGCAAGTTTAACTGTTTGAGTCTTTCCTCGTATGGCAAGTTTCTCAACCCTTGAATCATCTTAGTCATCCTCCTCTGCACTAATTCTAACATTTCGATATCCATTCTATAGTAAGGTAACCAGAACTGAGCCGCATA
The DNA here is from genome assembly GCF_024679095.1 of Eriocheir sinensis. Lineage (NCBI taxonomy): Eukaryota > Metazoa > Arthropoda > Malacostraca > Decapoda > Varunidae > Eriocheir > Eriocheir sinensis. Next base: position 14,853 of record NW_026112202.1, on the reverse strand, counting down.
ATCAAGATGGGGTCTAACTAATGCTAAATATAGTTTGAAGAAGACTTCAGCGCTGCTGTTGCTTACGCTCCTTGAAATAAATCCGAGTACCTTATTTGCTCGATTTCTAGCTTGAATGCATTGTGCCCTTGGACGGAGATCAGAACTCACTAAGACCCCTAAATCTCCCGCACCCAGACCTGCTTATGAGAGTGTCATTTAAGCAATAGTTGTGAGGGGTTGCTCCTACCTACACTCAGAATACTGCACTTCCCTACATTGAACTCCATCTGCCATTTATCCGCCCAGTCATACAATCTGTTTAGTTCATCCTGGAGAATACTGGTGTCCTGATCCGACTCTATTACTCTACCGATCTTGGTATTACCTGCAAACTTACTGACATCAATACTAATTCCTGTATATAAGTCATTGATATAAATAATAAACAACAGTGGACCTAATACCGAACCTTGTGGGACCCCACTCATAACACATCCCCAGTCAGATCTTTTACCATTGATCTGCACTCTTTGCTTCCTATTGCTAAGCCACGCCTTGACCCAGTTCAAAACTTTACCCTCTACTCCGTGAGCCTGTAATTTAAGCAACAGTCGTTGGTGAGGAGCTTTGTCAAACGCTTTACTAAAATCAAGATAGATTACATCATAATTTTCATCTCTGTCTACCGCCTCAAATACTTTATTGTAGAAGGACAAGATATTGGTGAGGCATGATCTACCTTTCGTGAACCCATGCTGCGAGTCGTGAATTAAGCTATGTTTCGCTAGATGCTCCCGAATGATCCTGGCTATTATGGACTCCAGCATCTTGCCTATAACCGATGTTAAGCTAATTGGGCGATAGTTTGAAGCAGCTGACCCGTCCCCCTTTTTTGAAAATCGGCGTCACATTAGCTATTTTCCATAGGCTGGGCACATAACCAGTATTTACCGACATCTTAAAGATGTCGGTTAATGATCACTGAGTACAACAGCTAATTCCCTTAATACCCTCGGAAATATCCCGTCAGGACCAAGCGACCTATTCTTATTAAGCTTATCTATCTCATCCTGAACTATTTGTCTTGTAATGATTATATCCCTCAATTTATCGCCATCCCCGCCCTCGTACACTTGAACCCTTTCCGGAATAGTCGTTCGATCTTCTTGTGTGAATACTGAAAAAGTAGTAGTTCAACAATGTGCTCATATTTTCGTAATTTTCTACTAGCTCCCCTGTGTTTGTTTTCAGCGGCCCAATTTTCTCCCGTGTTTTTGTTCAATACATCTGAAAGAAGCCCTTAGGATTACTTTTCGCCTCATTTGCTACTTTGATCTCATAATTCCTTTTTGCTATCCTGGTGTTCTTCTTCACTAATCTAGATAGTTCGACATACCGGCCCCTGAGATGTGTTTCACCATTCTTTATTTTCTGATAAATTCCCTTTTTTTTACCCTATCTCGTGTTTTAGTCCACGAGTCATCCATAGGGTCATTGTTTTCTTTTCTAAGTGTTCGTTGTGGTATATGCTGTCCTTGACCCTCTAATATTACTCTATTTAAATTATTGTAAGACATTTCTACTTGGTTCTCCTGGTTCTCCAACCCACAGTTCTGGACCTAATGAATCCCTAGATTATCCCAGTTTACCCCTTCAAGATGTCTTCGAGGCCCATCGTAATTTCCTCTTCTAATATCTGGCACTAACACTGGGTTTGGTTCGCCTCCTACCGCCCAGTTTAAGCTAAAACGAAGCATTCTGTGTATATATATATATATATATATATATATATATATATATATATATATATATATATATATATATATATATATATATATATATATATATATATATATATATATATATATATATATATATATATATATATATATATATATATATATATATATATATATATATATATATATATATATATATATATATATATATATATATATATATATATATATATATATATATATATATATATATATATATATATATATATATATATATATATATATATATATATATATATATATATATATATATATATATATATATATATATATATATATATATATATATATATATATATATATATATATAATCAATCAATCAATCAATCAATGAGGGCATACATCGGGGGACGCGTCGCCTAATCCACCCCACGACGCGCTATGCCCGGGGGTCCCTCCGGACGAGTCCCCAAGCAGGCCGAACTGGTAGCGTACTGGACCCACATTCGCCGCGTGATGGACGACGAGGGTTCGAATCCTTACGCTACCACCTCGGATTTTTCAGTCACCGCCGAGTGGCTTAAAACTACCCACATGCTGTCCTGAAGACCACCCATCAACCCGGACTCTAGAGGAAGCCGTCCAAGCGAATCAAGAACGAGTTCCGGGGGGCAGCATGAGCCAATACAAGATGGCGCCACTATAAACACTCGCCTGCGCCAGAACGGGCTGGGCCGACCATCAGGCCCCACCGCGAAGACTTGGGCCGACCATCAGGCCCCACCGGGAAGAAGCCTACCGGCGCAAGAGGCTGCAACGTAGAAAAAAAAAAAAAAAAACCCGAGTACCTCCCGGCAGGATCTGTCGACTTGCTCAAGCCACGAACTCCGTAGGCATCCCCTTGGCTTCCCCCACGTGCTCGTATAGCCGGAGTTGGCGTTGACGGACTATGCAGGTAATATATGTCGAATCAGTCTCATGGAGTAGTCGCCGGTTTGACACAAAGTCATTTCAGTGATACCCCATGATTCTGCGTAGACACTCTTTATTAAAGACATCAATCCGCGTCTACAGGTCCCCGTTTAGTGTCCATGTCCCACAACCATAGAAGAAGACAGGGAGCACAAGGGACTTGAAGATCCGAATCTCTGCTCTTTTGCATAGGTATCGACAACGCCATATACTCGTGCTGAGCGAGTCCATTACACCTTGGGCCAGACCAATCCGCCGTAAGACTTCCTGGCAAGACTGACCGTTGTTATGAACTACGCTACCAAGATACGTGAAACTTTCCGAGATCTCAACGTCCTCGCCACACGCATGAACAGACTGTACTGTGTTTTCCAACAAGCCACAAAACATCAGTACCTTGGTCTTGGCCCAGGAGACCTGGAGTCCCAAAGGCTTCACCTCCTCGTTCAGTGCCTCGAGAGTCATCACCAAAACCTTCAGCAACTCCGCCAGGATTAATGCATCATCAGCAAAAACAAGGTCAGTGACCCTGGTATTGCCAATGGATGCTTCGTAATGACTCCGGTCCACAACTCTGCCCAGTACCCAGTCCATACAATTGTTGAAAAAAGATTGGTCAAGGACACAGCCCCGCCTCACTCCCGCATTCACGGGAAAGAAGCTGGACAAGACCCCCCCCCCCCCAAACCCCACAAACACACACACACACTTCACAGCACTCTCTGTCCTAGAATACAGGCCAGTCAGCAGACCAATAGTCCTCGCAAGAATCCCACGGAGTCGCAGAAGATACCAGAGTGCTTCACGATGCACTGAATCAATCGCCTTCTTGAGATCGACATAGGCTGTCGAAACTCACCTCGGCGCTCCACCAGTACGCGATGTGCTAGGATACGATCAGTTATTGACTTACCAGGCGTGAACCCAGACTGTTCGGGTCTCTGCAGCTTCAGCAGCTACCTGCGAATTCGCATCAGTAATAGGTGGGGAGGCACCTTGCCTGGCACACTGAGCAGTGTAATACCACGGTAGTTGTTGCAGTCCTGGCGGTCCCCTTTCCCTTTCCAGATAGGGACGATCAACCCCCTCTTCCAGTCATGAGGAATGGTACCGGACTGTCTTACGGCAGTCAAGACCGCATGCAACCCATGGAACATGGCCTCACCTCCAGCTTTGAGCAGCTCCGCGCTGATGTTACAGGCACCAAGTGCCTTCCCACCCTCAACAGCCACAGCCTCCCTGACCTCACCCAGAGAGGGTGGGCTTTCGTCAATGGGTGGGTCACCATTCACCACTTGCAACCCAACAAGGAAGTTGCGTACGTGGAGGGTCCGCCAAAAAAAAAAAAAAAAAAATATATATATATATATATATATATATATATATATATATATATATATATATATATATATATATATATATATATATATATATATATATATATATATATATATATATATATATATATATATATATATATATATATATATATATATATATATATATATATATATATATATATATATATATATATATATATATATATATATATATATATATATATATATATATATATATATATATATATATATATATATATATATATATATATATATATATATATATATATATATATATATATATATATATATATATATATATATATATATATATATATATATATATATATATATATATATATATATATATATATATATATATATATATATATATATATATATATATATATATATATATATATATATATATATATATATATATATATATATATATATATATATATATATATATATATAACAGTGTGTGTGTGTGTGTGTGTGTGTGTGTGTGTGTGTGTGTGTGTGTGTGTGTGTGTGTGTGTGTGTGTGTGTGTGTGTGTGTGTGTGTGTGTGTGTGTGTGTGTGCGTGCGTGCGTGAGTGCGTGCGTGCGTGTGTGTGTGTGTGTGTGTGTGTGTGTGTGTGTGTGTGTGTGTGTGTGTGTGTGTGTGTGTGTGTGTGTGTGTGTGTGTGTGTGTGTGTGTGTGTGTGTGTGTGTGTGTGTGTGTGTGTGTGTGTGTGTGCGTGCATGCGTGCGTGCGTGTGCCTTCCTCCTTGCCTGCGTGCGTACGTGAGTGCTTGCTTGTGTGTGTGTGTGTGTGTGTGTGTGTGTTTACGTGCGTGCGTGCGTGCGTGAGTGCGTGCGTGCGTGTTTGCCTGCCTGCCTGCGTGCGTGCGTGCGTGCAGCGTGCGTTCGTGCTTGCGTGTATGTGTGTGTGTGTGTGTGCGTGCGTGCGTGCGTGCGTGCATGTGTGTGTACATGCGTGCGTGCATGCGTGCGTGCGTGCGTGTGTTCGTGCATGCGACAGCCGTCCAGATCTAGACTCCAATTTTTTTTCCGCCTCAACTCCAAGCTAAACCGAGCTGAACAAAACTAACCGTCGAAAACCGAGGTCTGGCTCTAAATCGCCACACACATACGGCATGGTGAGACAGAGACATGGCTCCCCCACACACCACCCCCCTCCTCGTGCTGACGAGGGAGCGCATCGACACGCTTTTGGCCGAGCACAAGCAGGTGCTGGGACGCGGCGCCTCGTGCACAGTGTACTTGGTGGAGGTTGGCGTCGCCCTGTGCTGCCTCAAGGTGGCAAGGGAGTAGCGCCTCGCCGCCATGTTCCGCAGGGAGTTTGACATCCTACTGGACCTGGACGGCGCGGCGGGCGCCCCCAATGCCTTGGGCACCAGCTTTGGGTTCCCCGTTATGCTCACCACCTTCCGCGGCCAGAACACCTTCTGCGACCTGAACAACCTTGCTCCCCGCGACACTGACAAACTGGCGGTCTTCGTGGCGCTGGCACGGGACGTGCGGCAGCCCTACGCCCAAGGCTACGCTCACAATGACATCATGACCGACAACGTGGTGCTGCACCAAGGCGCCGACGGCCGCCTGCAGGTGTCCCTCATTGACTACGGCCTGGCCAAGACATTCGGCACAGGACTCCGCATCGCGCGCACGCACACGCACCGGACGCCCTGTATGGCCCCGGAGCTGCGGCGCGGCGCGCCCTGCTCGCCCCCCGTGGACGTGTTCTCCCTCGGCTACGTCCTGAGGCGCGTCCTGGCCTGCGTGTGGCACACGCGCTACCCCGGCCTGGAGGTGCTGGCCGACAGCGCCATGGCAGCAGACCCGGTCAGGATGTACGCGGGCGAGACATCCAGGAAGGCGCCCCTTGTCCGGCGTGTTCGCAAGGCCTTCTCCTGCCTCTTCCCGCCATTACTAAGGAGGAAGACAAGTCAGGATTTCCTTTCCTAACGGATGAATGGTTTTACCAGTCCAGTTCTTTCCTTTGGAGGCAGTTACTCCACACCCACTAGTGGCTGAAGAATGCACACCCATAAGGAGGAAGACAAGTCAGGATTTCCTTTCCTAACGGATGAATGGTTTTACTTGTCCAGTTCTTTCCTTTTGAGGCATTTACTCTACACCTACCAAGGGCTGATTAAGCCACTCCCATAATTTATAACTTAGGAAGAAGACAAGTCAGGATTTCCTTTCCTAACGGATGAGGAGTTTTACCTGTCCAGTTCTTCCCTTTGGCGGCAGTTACTCCACACCCACCAAGGAACACACTCCTTAGTGGATTTAACTTTATATTTTATCATCTACTTATCCATCTATCTCTATATTTATTTTGTACCCATTTATCAACTTGGCTATCTTTTATCTGTGTACTTCTCTCTCTCTCTCTCTCTCTCTCTCTCTCTCTCTCTCTCTCTCTCTCTCTCTCTCTCTCTCTCTCTCTCTCTCTCTCTCTCTCTCTCTCTCTCTCTCTCTCTCTCTCTCTCTCTCTCTCTCTCTCTCTCTCTCTCTCTCTCTCTCTCTCTCTCTCTCTCTCTCTCTCTCTCTCTCTCTCTCTCTCTCTCTCTCTCTCTCTCTCTCTCTCTCTCTCTCTCTCTCTCTCTCTCTCTCTCTCTCTCTCTCTCTCTCTCTCTCTCTCTCTCTCTCTCTCTCTCTCTCTCTCTCTGTTATGCAGTTTTCGTTTGAATTTTTTCTATAAAACAATAACCCACGCACATATAGCTATCACAGACTAATTTGAAAACTTATTTAAGAGATCATTTATAACCTTTATTAGTTTTAATATAAAGTATAAATTATTATATTAGCTCAGTATGGAAACGATTACAACGTGGCGGCGCCCGGCCTGGTGGGCCTGGCAGCTCGTGTGGCTCTGCTCCTATCGTCCCTTGCCCCACGCCCCGCGATGCGTAGGCTTGTCTCTACACGACCTCGGGCGCTCAAAGACAGGTGTCCAAACAGATCCTAGACTCTCTCTCTCTCTCTCTCTCTCTCTCTCTCTCTCTCTCTCTCTCTCTCTCTCTCTCTCTCTCTCTCTCTCTCTCTCTCTCTCTCTCTCTCTCTCTCTCTCTCTCTCTCTCTCTCTCTCTCTCTCTCTCTCTCTCTCTCTCTCTCTCTCTCTCTCTCTCTCTCTCTCTCTCTCTCTCTCTCTCTCTCTGGTCATGCTACATGTACTCCTTCCCTTTCAATCCCTCTCTAAACGCTTTTATCCAATGTAATTTCAGAAGTTTGCGAAAACACACACACACACACACACACACACACACACACACACACACACACAACACATACGATAAAAAACGGCATATGAAGACAAAAAAACAGATGGTATGAAATTAAACAGGATGAGGAAAACTGAATGCAATTATGTGTGTGTGTGTTTGTGTGTGTGTGTGTGTGTGTGTGTGTGTGTGTGTGTGTGCGTGTGCAGTGAGTGAGAGAGAGACAGAGACAACAACAAAGACAATAACAACAACAAGGACACACCAAACACTAGAACAACGTCACGCTCCAGTTCTCTACATAGTCAGCAATTTAACGGGCCATACTTCGCCGCCGCTGTGTGTCTCCAGCGAGAAAGTCCTGGCGCGGCGGAGTTCCCGGAGACTGAAAGGCCACGCAAGATTAGTCACTTGTTTGGCTCTTAATTCTGTTCCTCCGCCTCTCGTGTTCTTTCTGTGCGACTCAGGAGTAAGTTAAGTTCAGCTTCTCTTTATCTCGGCTTGCATGTTGAGGTTACGAGAGAGAGAGAGAGAGAGATTTACATACATAGATTTACATAGAAAATCAGACCACACAGACCCCATGGTCCAGACTAGGTGGTCTGTCCTTAAACTAAGTGATTTTACATTAATCAGATGGCTCCAAAACGTTGCTTTTCTACTCTAGTTAATATTAAGTTCAAGGAAGTGACGGTCGAGCTTGTTTTTAAAGGAGTCAGTCGTGTTACACTGGACCACTGATGGTGGGAGCTTATTCCATTCTCGCACTACAACGTTGGTGAAGAAAAATTTGGTGCAGTCTGAATTTACTTGTCTACATTTGAGTTTTGTGCCATTGTTCCTCGTTCGCAAAGTGTCATCGATCATAAACAATTTTGTTCTGTCTACATTCGTGAAACCATTAAGTATTTTAAAACATTCGACTAGTTTTCCTCGGAGGAGACGTTTCTCAAGAGAGAACATGTTAAGGGTGGAAAGCCCTTCTTCGTAGGATTTGTTGCGCAAGGAAGGGATCATTTTTGTTGCTCGACGCTGAACACCTTCTAGTTTAGCAATGTCCTTTGCATGGTGGGGAGACCAAAACTGTACCGCATATTCCAAGTGGGGTCTGGCTAAACTATTGTAGAGCGGAAGTATTACATCTTTATTCTTGAATAAAAAGTTTTTTTAATGAAGCCCAACATTCTGTTCGCTTTATGTGCTGCATCGATGCATTGATGTCAGAATTTGAGGTTTGGCGCGATTTTAATCCCCAGGTCCTTAACGCATTGAACGCTTGTGAGTTTAACGCCGCGTATTTCGTAATCGAACTTCTTATTTTTTTGTTCCAACTTGAAGGACCTGGCACTTGTCTACGTTAAGGGCATCTGCCATTTATCCGACCAAGCTGAAATTTTGTGCAAATCCTCTTGGAGGCTTTGCCTGTCTTCGTCAGTGAGAACCGAGTTACCAATCTTTGTGTCATCTGCAAATTTACTAATGCGATTATTGAGTCCAACATCCACGTCGTTGATGTAAATAATGAAGAGCACTGGGCCAAGAACCGAGCCCTGAGGGACGCCACTAGTGACCGGCGCCCACTCTGAGTGAAATCCGTCAATAACAACTCTTTGTTGTCAGTTGCTCAACCAATTCGCGATCCATTGGTTTACTTGACCGTCAAAGCCTTTTTGCTTTTATTTATAAAGTAATTTATGATGTGGGACTTTATCAAACGCTTTCTGGAAATCAAGATAGACTACGTCCACTGATTTGGTTACGTCATAAATTGAGAAGAGATCGTTATAAAAGGTCAGTAGGTTTTACAGGCAGGATCTTTTGTTACGGAAGCCATGTTGTGAATCCCCAATTAATGAGTGGCTTTCGTTAGCAATTCTGTCTCTAATTATGCTCTCGAGTAGCTTACCTACAATTGAAGTTAGACTAATGGGTCGGTAGTTACCTGGTATTTTTTTGTCTCCTTTCTTAAAAATCGGTGTCACGTTAGCCTTTTCCAATCCGAAGGAACGATGCCTTGTCTCAATGACATATTGAATACGGTAGTGAGGGAGGAAGTATCTCGCTCTTTGTTTCTTTAAGCAGTATAGGATATACTTTGTCGGGTCCAGGACTTTTATTTGTTTTAAGTGAATGGAGAGCTTTAAGGACTTCATCGGTTGTTATTTCAAAATTAGCCAATGCATGCTCGAGATTTACAATAGTTCTGGTGTTGGTGGTAGCGAGAGGAAGACTGTTAGTATTAAACACCGTGGAAAAGTAATTGTTTAAGAGGTTTGCAATGTGTTGGTTGTCAGTCACTAGTGCACCGTCGCTGTTTGTTAAGGTCAATACCACTTTTGATCGCCTTTCTGTTGTTTATGTAACTGAAGAAAGATTTCGGATTATTTTACAGAGAGAGATTAATTATCTACTATTTTTATTCCTTTATTATTATTATTATTATTATTATTATTATTATTATTATTATTATTATTATTATTATTATTATTATTATTATTATTATTATTATTATTATTATTATTATTATTATTATTATTATTATTATTATTATTATTATTATTATTATTATTATTATTATTATTATTATTATTATTATTATTATTATTATTATTATTATTATTATTATTATTATTATTATTATTATTATTATTATTATTATTATTATTATTATTATTATTATTATTATTATTATTATTATTATTATTATTATTATTATTATTATTATTATTATTATTATTATTATTATTATTATTATTATTATTATTATTATTATTATTATTATTATTATTATTATTATTATTATTATTATTATTATTATTATTATTATTATTATTATTATTATTATTATTATTATTATTATTATTATTATTATTATTATTATTATTATTATTATTATTATTATTATTATTATTATTATTATTATTATTATTATTATTATTATTATTATTATTATTATTATTATTATTATTATTATTATTATTATTATTATTTATATTATTATTATTATTATTATTATTATTATTATTATTATTATTATTATTATTATTATTATTATTATTATTATTATTATTATTATTATTATTATTATTATTATTATTATTATTATTATTATTATTATTATTATTATTATTATTATTATTATTATTATTATTATTATTAATAATATTATTATTATTATTATTATTATTATTATTATTATTATTATTATTATTATTATTATTATTATTATTATTATTATTATTATTATTATTATTATTATTATTATTATTATTATTATTATTATTATTATTATTATTATTATTATTATTATTATTATTATTATTATTATTATTATTATTATTATTATTATTATTATTATTATTATTATTATTATTACTATTACTATTCTCTTCCTTTCCTCCCTTCCTTCCTTCCTCCTTTCTTTCTTCCTCCTTTCCTTCCTTTTGTCCTTCCTCCTTTAATACTTATCTCCCTTCCTTTTCCTTTTCTCTCCCTCCACTTATTTTATTTCCCTTCCTCCTTTCTCTTCCTTCTCCTCCCTATCAACTTTATTTTACATATATATTTCTTATTTTCTTCTTCCTTCCCTTCCTTTCCTTCCTTTTCCCTCCTTCCCTCCTTTCCCTTCCTCTCCATTCCTTCCCTTCCTTTTCTTTCTCTTCCCCATATTTTTTGTAAATATTTTTTCTCCTCCTCCTCCTCGTCCTCCTCCACCACCACCTCCTCTTCTTATAAGCTTTTAATCCTCTCAGCTGTTCCTCATTTCTCTCTCTACCTCATGATATACAAATCCCTGTTTTCCTCGCCTTGCTGTCTTTACCTCACAGTTATTCATCGTTTTAGTTCTCTCTTATAGACAAGCTCATGAAATAGTCGTGACTTATATTTTGTTCTCCCTCTCTTTCTGCATCATTCCTTGGAACGTTATTCATATTCCCATGTCTTCCTTTCTAAATATCCTTCCTTCATTTATTTATCCCATTAACTATCTTATTCTCCTTCCTTCCTTCCTTCTTCCCTCCCTTTCTTAATTTGCATCTTTCCTCCTTTTTCTTTTCCTTAGACTCTTTTCTTTCATCCTTTCTTTCTTTATTTTTTTCTCATTTTGACTTATTCGATGTTTTTTTTTATCATTTTCTCAATATTTCAATCTCTCTTCTCTCTTCTCCCTTTACCGTTTACCGTTGATGATGTTTCCGGCCCCGCTCCGCTGCTGGTGCAGTGCTCTGCGAGGGCCGTCAACAATTACGATGTTAGCCTCGATAACAATCCCCGATGCACTTATTCACAACGTCGTAGTGAGTGAGTGAATCGTGATTGCTTTCATGAATAGCCTACTGATGTCCTTTTGATAAAACTTGGCATCTTCAAAGTCACTTGGCCGTGTTTGGGTTCACACTAAATTATTTCCAACACACTGAACATTTAACACACAATTTGTCTTTGAGTACAAACACTAATTAATAGCCATGATCGGTAATGTTACGAATTCTCTCAATTTCGGTTTGAAGTACTACACAACACTGGTCATTCACTGAGTGGTTGATTTCAGGCTTCTTGTACCTCACACAATCCTTCAACGCAATCCTTCGATTTGTGATCGTCAGTGCATTTGAAACATTTTTGGGCCTTTCCATTGCTCTTAACAGTACAGTTGACCTCAAAATGGCCGTATCTCTGACAATGATAGCATCTAATTGCACGGAATCTGTCTCTCCCTGTTTATATTCTCCATTCTAATTTCAACTTGTCATGATTCTTGTGAGTCAGCTCTCTCACAGTTGGATCACACCTCAGAATGTAGTGCATTGTGCCGCCAGCTGCAGGCTTACTAAAAAACAGCTCAATCTTATTCTCAACACCCTCAATTGTGTGTAAGAACTCATTGCGGTCTAAGATGGCCTCCTTTATTTTTTCCTTGGACTCCTCATTTTCAACATTGCATATCATTTTCTCTGGTATTATCTTTCCAACACTCTTGGTACTAAGACACCAATTGTTGAGCAGCCTCATCCCTTGTGTTCTCATTGTCAGAGTTCATGACAATATTACCTCCATTTGTGAATCTTGAATCAGTTATGTGAATGCCATTCAATGACTGGGAGACTTCATCCTTCATATCTGTTGCCTTCTTTTCCTGGTTAGAAGCTTCCACAACAAGAGATTCTTCCTGACTTCCCTGTCTCTCTTAGCCACCTCAGCCCAACTAAGATTTGCCTTGTCTGCACGAACCGCGTCAGCAACTGATCCCAGCTCCTCCTGCACCTTCTCAGCCCTTGCTTCAACCTCATCGAACCCTAACACAAGATATATCTTTAGATAATTCTTGGTTGAATTCATCCATTTTTACTACAATGCTGGTAGCCAGACATGCGTTATGGAGGCATGGGGTGGAAATGCAGATAATTTTATGTATATTGCTTAATTCTAGACAAATGAGCACACTCCACATGACACCATTCAGGACACAAAGAGCATCCAGTCCACTTCTCGCCTGTGAAATCCTCACAAACGAAACACAAAACTTATGTGTTATCTTGAGTCTCTCTCTCTCTCTCTCTCTCTCTCTCTCTCTCTCTCTCTCTCTCTCTCTCTCTCTCTCTCTCTCTCTCTCTCTCTCTCTCTCTCTCTCTCTCTCTCTCTCTCTCTCTCTCTCTCTCTCTCTCTCTCTCTCTCTCTCTCTCTCTCTCTCTCTCTCTCTCTCTCTCTCTCTCTCTCTCTCTCTCTCTCTCTCTCTCTCTCTCTCTCTCTCTCATATATATATATATATATATATATGTATATATATATATATATATATATATATATATATATATATATATATATATATATATATATATATATATATATATATATATATATATATATATATATATATATATATATATATATATATATATTTTCCAATGATCTATTTCTGTACCGTATTTCCATCTATATTTTCCCATGATCTATTTCTGTACCGTATTTCCATCTATATTTTCCCATGATCTATTTCTGTTTCGTATTTCCATCTATATTTTCCCATGATCTATTTCTGTACCGTATTTCCATCTATATTTTCCAATGATCTATTTCTGTACCGTATTTCCATCTATATTTTCCCATGATCTATTTTTCTACCGTATTTTCATCCATATCTCATCTAATTAGTTCTGTTATCTAAGTCAACCGCATCATTATTATCAAATGTTCATCTCCCTCCACTCGATTTTCTCTCATTTTCCTCCTCTCATTTCTTCTTTTCATTCTATTTTTCTTTTCCCTCTCCTCTCCTCTCCTCCTCCCCGTCTTGTCTCTTCCCTCGTGATTCTTTCTCCTCATTTCCTTCTTCCTTTTTCCCCTCTTCCTTCTCTTTCATTTTCTTGTACTAATTCTTCTCTTCCTTCTACTCCTCATGCCTTAATTCTTCTTTCTATTCATACCCTCACCTAGTCCTCCTCCTCTTCTCTCCTCCACCTCCTCCTTCGTTCCCATGGGTACACGGACGCCCTTCCCTTAGGTGCCTATTCCTGACCTTGTAGGTGTGCCCTTCTCAACCCCAACACAGGTGTTCGTTGCTTTCTTTTTTTTTTTTTTCATTATCTCTTTCTGTCATTACACACACACACACACACACACACACACACACACACACACACACACACACACACACACAGATACTCAGTACACACACACACACACACACACACACACACACACACACACACACACACACACACACACACACACACACACACACACACACACACACACACACACACACACACACACACACACACACACACACACACACACACACACAGATACACACACACACACACACACACACACACACACACACACACACACACACACACACACACACACACACACACACACACACACACACACACACACACACACACACACACACACACACACACACACACACACACACACACACACACACACACACACACACACACACACACACACACACACACACACACACACACACACACACACACACACACACACACACACAGCCAGTTTAGGCTGTGGGGCTCAAATAGTCTGCTACCTCTTAAATTCTGCCGCCATGTTGCTCTCTTTCTATCTTCTATCGATATTTTCGCTGACTGCTTTTCTGAACTTGCTAACTGCCTGCCCCCCCTCCCAGCCCCGCTGCACTCGACTATCCTCTAGCCCATCAATACTGTCCAAAGTATTACCTTTTATTATCATTATCGTTATTACTTTTCTCTCTTTTCTTCCACTCTTCTTCACTCTTCTTTTTATACGTCCATTGCAGTTCTTATGTTCTCTCTCTTGTTCCATCTCCTTCCTTTCTCTCTTTCTATTCTCCTTTTTTTTCTTATTCTTATTTCCTCTCCACTTTTCCTCCTCGATGTGCTCTCTCTCTCTCTCTCTCTCTCTCTCTCTCTCTCTCTCTCTCTCTCTCTCTCTCTCTCTCTCTCTATCTCTCTATCTCTCTCTCTCTCTCTCTCTCTCTCTCTCTCTCTCTCTCTCTCTCTCTCTCTCTCTCTCTCTCTCTCTCTCTCTCTCTCTCTCTCTCTCTCTCTCTCTCTCTCTCTCT